>NC_141148.1:413980-582194 GCF_053477565.2 Lygodium microphyllum | reverse complement strand
TTCTCTCTCATATCAGCCTGCATTTACTGCATATTCTCTCTCCTCACTGCCATCTGCATCAAACCCAACTTCTCACTGCTGCGTTTGCTAGTGTTGACATCTGGTGTAACCAGCCTTCCTTCCGTGGATGGGTGGTAAATCCTTGATTACAACTTAATTACAGTAGAAAATAATTAATGCAAATTTACCTACTGATCTTGGACAATGCACACCCGATTGGCCCCGAAATTGGCACCCCTTTCCGTATTACTTTAGCTTTATTGAAAAAGAAGTTGATTTACAATGGGATTCTCTCAATCCCCTTCACAATCCAAACTCCTCTTGCTGTCCAAAGTGACCAACAAGTCTTCAATCTATTTTGCCCCTTGATTCGGGCACTTAATTGGCCTTCACCCACTTCATAGACGATGAAAATGCCCCAAATTCAATGGCTGGCTAGTCCTCCACCTGAGTTTAGCTTAAATTCACATTTAGCCCTATTGAATCCAAGTCTTGGAGCTTCCAATTTCTGACACGCTTCCCAAGGCTGCTGCTAAACCCTAATTTTTGTTGCAAATTAGGGTTTACAGCAAAGAAATTTGCAATTTCTCAACCTCCAAGGCCAAATGCTAAGATCTTTGGAGCAAGGCTGTGAAATGGCTGGGAGATAAGAGAGAAAGCTATAAGAGAGAAAATTCAGAGTTTTGTCACGAAGAGTGACTGAAAATCAATCAAATGCAGCTGCTGCGTTGCCACAACAGCTTATAGATGCAAAGAACTTAAGAAAATCAGTCAATTACTGCTACTGCCCTGTCTCAATAGCCTGTAGATGCTGTCATTTGCTGTTGATTGGTCTTCTCCTGCCCCTGGCTACCTCAGAAGGTCCTCCAATGGCTGCAAATCAAACCAATAGCATCTTCTTTCTCTCTCTTGCAGGCTAAATACACTAAAAATGCCTCTCTCCAACCTCTAAAGACGTTTTTCAATCTTGCATGGGCATTTTTGACAAGTGTCAACCTTCCCAAATGGTTTTTCCAGCATTAGCATAAGCCAAAAAGTGACCATAGACGGTTCTCAAGCTTATCAAAAACTTATCAAAATTTTTGTCTCAAAATTGAGGTAAAATTCATGCCAGATTGATCATCAACTGATGCAAAAGTATAGTTTCAGTGCTCAGAAGAAACTCATACTCATCTACATACATCTCACAGTGACTAGTACACTAAGTAGTGCCCTCATGGCAAGCATACTGTCAGTGCAGTATCTTGGATGCATGCTAAATACATACGAGATCCACTACATATGAGAGCTATCCATAACTGGAGGAACGGAGGTGCTAGCTCCCTCACAAGCATCCGGTAATACTCTGGACCTCTGCTTTGCTAAACCTGATTGAGCACGAACTAAAGTCAGCTCTAACTGGAAAGCATCAAGGCAAAGCTGCAACAACTGAGGATGGTCTACCAAGTCATCCTCCTCCATCCATTTGGCATCCATTGGTGAATAATTCTAAAACTTCACCAAGTACCTTTTGGAACCCTTATCCCCAATCTTCCTCACTTTGTGTGCCAAAATTTGCTGTGGTACCAATACTTTATCAAGGTCTTCAACCTCCGGCTGAATTTCAACAAATACATCCTCTGACACATCTCCATGAAAAGGTCTAAGCAAGCTCACATGAAAGGCATTGTGTATCTGCCAGTGTGGAGGCAATTTTAGCCTACAACATGCAGCATTGATCCTCTCCAACACTTAAAATGGCCCATAGTATCTCAAAGACAACTGTTATTTGTTCCTCATTCCAGCCCTATTTTCAGATCTGCCCTGATTTTTAGCTTTACCTTCAGATTTACCCTTTTTCTCAGCCTTCGCCTCTTGGACATGTGACTTGGCATCATTATCATGGAATCCTGCATCCTCTCCATGCAACAATGTGTCGGCTATAATAGCAATTTCTATGAGCTGAGACATGGTGGAAACAATGGACTTAATGCAAAAATCCTGAATACCATTTGGCAAACCACAAATATACTTCTCCACCTGCTCATGGAGAGTACTGTGCTGATATATATCCATATGGCCCGCTTTGTGCCCCAAGCATCATGCCTATGCTGCCATCCATGGGGTTAGGCATTCCACTTGTATTACCCGCATACATTGGGTGTTATGAGCCATGCATTGGCTGCTACATACCATAGGGATTTGTGCCATACATTCCCATATTCTGTGCCTATCCAACTATAGTATGAAAAATGGTACCATCACCAAAGTATCCTTGCTGTCCCATGCTTGTATGTGCATAATTGCCTTGCTGCCCATATTCCCATGGATTGACACTACCAAGTTGGCCATGCATTTGCACTTGCTACCCTACGATACTAATTGTTTGTGCTCATCGAGCATTTTGGGCTCTTCTAAAGAAGGCTTAGGCATTTCCTTCAGTTCTTGTGGCTGTCGCAAAGCTGTAGAAGGTGTCTTCTTCTCTTTGCCTTTTCTGTCTTTCTTTGGGGCATTTAAGAATTGAGTAAACTGGGAATCCTTTGCCAATTCAGCGAAAAGATTTGCTGATGTACACATTCAATCCTTGAAGTTATCATCAAATTCTTCAGCCCCTTGCTGGTCATCAGCCTCTTTATGTATTGAAGTGCCAACATTTGGGTCATTTCCCACATTTTCAGCATGCTGTCCATGCTAAGAACCATGCCCAACATCAGTCATTGCATTTCCCCCTTCACCACGTGATTGACCAAGGAGTGATGCATTCTCTCCACTTGATCCCATATCACCATGTGAAGACATGCTTGTTGTAACTCAATGCTGAGAACAATTTCAGCAATAATGCAATATTCCCAAGTTGCAATCAAGTACCACAAGCCCACCAATTCAAAGGATTTGATGGTATCCCGGCAGTGGAACCATGTAACCAGCCTTCCTTCCGTGGATGGGTGGTAAATCCCTAATTACAACTTAATTACAGCAGAAAACAATTAATGCAGATCTGAAAATACAAATTTACCTACTGATCTTGAACAATGCACATCCAATTGGCCCCAAAATTGGCACCCCTTTCCGTATTTCTTTATTGAAGAAGTCGATTTACAATGGGATTCCTCCGCTCCCCTTCGCAATCCAAACTTCCCTTACTGTTCAAAGTGACCAACAAGTCTTCAATCTATTGTGCCCCTTGATTCGGGCACTTAATTGGCCTTCACCCACTTTATACACGATGGAAATGCCCCAAATTCAATGGCTGGCTACTCCTCCACCTAAGTTTAGCTTAAATTCACCTTCAGCCCAGTTGAATCCAAGTCTTGGAGCTTCCAATTTCCGGCACGCTTCCCAAGGCTGCTGCTAAACCCTAATTTTTGCTATAAATTAGGGTTTACAACAAAGAAATTTGCAATTTCTCAGCCTCCAAGGGTCTAAACGCTGAGATCTTCGCAGCAACGCTGTAAAATGGCTGGGAGATGAGAGAGAAAGCTGTAGAGAGAGAAAATTCAGAGTTTTGTCGCGAAGGATGACTGAAAATCAGTCAAATGCAGCTATTGCCTTGCCATAACAACTTGTAGATGCAAAGAACTGAAGAAAATCGGTCATTTACTGCTGCTCCCCTATCTCAATAGCCTATAGATGCTGTCACTTGCTGTTGATTGGTCTTCTCCTGCCCCTGGCTGCCTCAAAAGATCCTCCAATGGCTGCAAATCAGACCAGCAGCATCTCCTTTCTCTCTCTTGTAGGCTGAATACACTAAAAATGCCTCTCTCCAGCCTCTAAAGACGTTTTTCAATCTTGCATGGGCATTTTTAACAAGTGTCAACCTTCCCAAATGGTTTTTCTAGCATTATCCATAATTAAATATTAATTTTTAATCTTTAAATATTGAAAATTAATCTAATAATTATTTTGATGCCCTATAAAAAATATGACTGGCCAATAATTAAATTGGCTAGGCAACTTCCATTCCCAAGTGTCTCTATGCCATCTTTGACCATCAAATTGGCATTAGGTACCATTAAACGCCACTTCTCTAATGTCATCAACTGACACTTATGGCAAAATGAATGACCCAAGCCAACAACTGACACCAGATACCACCAAGTACTTGTGCAACATAACTTATAGCAACTTTTGCCTTTGACATCCCATGATTTCTTCGGATCCCGGGCTCGTAAATTTACTTTAACCCCAATTGCACCTCACATGTGCAACATTTACTTAATCATGTGATTAAAAATTAATCCAAATGTTAAGTGAGGTTTCAAAAATACATGTCCTCATGACATCCGGGGGTTGCCTTGATGCAATTCGGGATCCGTTCGAAGTACGACACACTCTCTAGCTCATTACCCCTGCCCCGATTCTTGAGATACAGGAGTTCGAGGTTCAGTATTTATTCACTGCATAGTGTGTTTATTGCATGAGCATTGTATTTTCAACACTTATATCACTTCAATTATTTTATGTGTTCATTGTCTCTGAGTTACCCTAACCCTAATTGTGTTTTTTTATCAGTCTATGCTTTGTCGTACGATTGTTATTTGTGTTTCTATGTCAAAGTATTTCTTTACATGGTATCACAGCCTCGTACTCTCTAAGAAAACTAGGCCTTTGATCTAAAAGCTCTCCGCAAGAAGCAAGAACAACAGTAGGTTCAAATGACTTCGAACACATGAACACCAATTCAGTCTCCAAAACAACCTATCCCAAAAACTGAGCGAGAGTGGGTAGAACAACTTGCTCCATAAAGTTCCAACATGGTGAAAGACACTTCTAACAACATGGAAAAAAGGCAATACAAACTTTCCACTAAAGAATATCATGTGATCAATGGACTTTGGACGAAAGAAAATGAGGAGCTCGATTGAAAGATTATCCTTCAGGAGAAGCTACTCAATGAAGGTATGCATGAATTTCTCTCTTTAAATGTTGCACATAAATCTAATGATATTACAAGACCATCAAGACCTCCCTCAGGGATGGGCCCTCCCCTATTGGAGAAAGAGATCCGAAGTATGTTTAATTTTTTCATCCTCTTCCGTCCACTCCGGTGCAAGGTACTTTAGGTTCGTCTTTTACTTTTTCTGCTTAGCAATATACTAGTAGAAATCATGAGAAAGATAGAGTACAATCCGTTGACAACGAAAAAGGTCCTCCTGAGTGTTGAGATATTTGCAATCACACCTACTTCAGTCCCTTTATAAGGAGCAGTGAGGGCCCAGGACCAGAATCCCATATGCACAATAGGAGAAGTGCTACCATCTAGTTTCCTATAAAGCATTGTACTTGCTCTCTTTTCTAATGAAATGATAGTACTCTTTTCTTTCCAATAAAGTGTCATTGACCACATATAAGATTGCGTTTTTGAGTCCAAGTCTCAATCTTGGAATCTAATTCACTTGTGTAACAGTTGGTCTTGTCTGTGTCTATGTCTTCATGAGTTTGGTCTTCATCTTTCAACCTCCATAGCTTCCGCATCGCAAAGTCCTAGATCGATGTTTCAACATGGTATCGGAGCCATGGTGACTATGGCATACATCAGTTCAGATCAGTAAACCCCCCTTCCAACCTCTCTAAGTGTGCCTAGTGAGATGCTATGAACCATTCATGCTACAGTGTGAGCCTTCGTCTCTATCAGAATATCGACTGGTGTACTCCGGTGTTCCTACGACTCTCTGACATCATATTCACAAATATGTTATTCGGAAGGTGATGGAGACTGGGGAATATCTAAGAGACGGCACTGTCTCATGACGCAAGCATGGGCTGGCTTGTACCAATATCAAAGAAAGATAAAGCAGAAAATCCATGGCTTGTGCGATGCTTCAAAGTTTAGAAGAATATCTCTGCCTCAGCGTCTAGTGTTGATGACGACGAAGATGAAAGGCGGTATGAATCAGGCTCCCTTGAAAACCCTGGACTCGTGGCTGACAAGGGGTTGGAGAGAGGAGGAGCGCGGTGGCGCGCTCAAAAGGTCCAATGGAGGATTATGGAGATGGAGTTTCAAGCCGAAGAGCGCACGGTGCATGAGCTAGAGAGACAGTTCCTTCTCTCAGAACGAAGGTATCAACAAGGTTACATGCGACAGTGGAGGCTTGAAAACTCTTGTTACCTTTGGTGCAGATTTGCAGAACTCAACCGGCGCAATGCGGAAGAGAAATCTGAACATTTAAGATCACTTAGTTGGCTCACAGCTGTGATTGCCAGCTTCACACTTACATCACCTGTGGAATTCAATTATGGGCCTGGATATATCCCTACTGCTCGATTGACAGCATATGCAATTTGTGCTGCAATTACGCCATCGTTGATGACTATATCCAGCATCTTGAGCATCTATCTGCTTGGAAGTATTCTCAAAATGGGAAAATGGTTTGTTTGGAAATTTGTTGAAGAAGAATTCATAGCAGAATGACATGAGTATGCTGAAGACACAGAGTAAAATGGAGCACCTCCAACACCCCTACAAACTTTTCAATGGTTTTGGGATTGCAGGTGTGAAGCTGATTGGAAAGTATCATTTTGGCTTTTTATTGGTGGTGTTGCATCCTTTCTCGCGCTTCTTTGTACTATGGCGTACAAAGGCAAGAAGAACCAGCTTTTCTATGACTTTTGCAAAAGGACTGGTTGGACACACCGAGAAGTTCTGCCACGCCAGAAAGAGGTCCCAAAAGGCCTATCTAGTTGCAGTTAAAGAAAAAGAAGAAAATGGAGCAAAAGAAGAAGAAAAAAACCACCATGAGAAGGACAAACCTCATCGGTCCTTCTATTCAGATGGACTTTTTTAGCCTTGTAATGCCTAGCCCTAATGCTTCGGACATAAACTTATAAACTCCTCATGTAGCCTTGTACTACAGCCTCTGTACACTTTGTGAAGCCCCTACTACAGCCTCTGGATGTCCATCATGTTTGTGATACCCACACTTAGCTTTTCTGCAACAGCCTCTGGAGTTTTTGTCATGTTTATGATATGCCCACACTTTGCAGGAGTTGCTCTCACTAAAGCCTCTACACACTTTGTACTTCTGGTTGTGATTGAGGAGGGGTGTTGAGATATTTGCAATCACACCTACTTCAGTCTCTTTGTAAGGAACAGTGAGGGTTGAGGACCAAAATCCCATATGCACAATAGGAGAAGTGCTACCATCTAGTTTCCTATAAAGCATTGTACTTGCTCTCTTTTCTAATGAAATGATAGTACTCTTTTCTTTCCAGTAAAGTATCATTGTCAACACACAAGATTGTGTTTATGAGTCCAAGCCTCAATATTGGAACCTAATTCACTTGTGTAACAGTTGGTCTTATCTATGTCTATGTCTTCACGAGTTTGGTCTTCATCTTTCAACCTCCATAGCTTCCGCATTGCCATGTCCTAGATCGATGTTTCAACACTGAGGACCAATTCTTGTATGTTAACACACGTCGTGGGGATTATGATAAAAAGCCAGGTACCTCTTCTTCTACCCTTCCTTCTTTTCAATTTACTTCTCAAAATCAAAATGAATTTGGTGTTCCTATTTTTACATTGCATAGTGCATCATCATTATCATTTCATTTTCAATCATTAAATGGTAAAAATGATCAAAATGCATCTGCATCTTTCACACCACAAATTCAAAACCCACCCATCCCACCACATTCTTGCGCTACTTCTCCACTTCCTTTTACACCATTTGCATTCCCCTATCAAACACCTCATGTTGCACATCACACCGCACCGGGGGTTATGGAAACATAGGCACCGCCTTTAGGACCGTATCCTTTCCTCAATTGGGTGGTGTTCCTTCTTCTCACACACTTTCGGAATCATTGCAACCTGAGTATCCCCCCCAGTCTCTCCCGAAGCTTCTATAACATTACCTAGTAGACCTCTTGGTCATTCCGTTGTGCCCCAGCCAAGCTTTGGACAAGGCTTTCATGTCCTAGTGCCTCTCTACCCCCATCGGCACCTTATGGAAACATTCATGTTCCAATGCCTTCGCATCAATCGGCACTCATTGGACACTCCCAGCCTATTTCTACCTATCCACCTTTTCCCCCTCATTCTTCCTATCAGACACACCCACCACCACCATCTTACCCTCCACCTCCATCTTATCCCACTTTCCCGACACCTCATGGTTCCAACTCATCTTCTACCAAGCACACTTTCAATAATCAAGACTCGTTTTAACGGGTAAAACTTTACCACTTGGTCGAACTTGATGAGACATGTCCTTGACTCCTAGAACCTATGGGATCTTGTGCAAGGGTTGGAACCCCAATCCAATCCTGCACTTGTTCCATACAAGGTTGTCCACTCATGGAAGGCTAGGCATGCCTCCGCTATTATCGAGCTAATACAAGGTTTCTTACCTACGTTTCATTATTAGCTTCAGCATTTTAACTTAGCGTCAGAACAATGGGTACACTTGACCGACTGCTATGCGGCTCGAGATAGGACCAATATAAATCTTCACCATGAGCTCCAACTCTTTAAAATCACTGACCCGGATGACTTGAAAGTCAAGTTAAGCGAGTATCGGCGGTAACTTCTTGTTGAATTCTCCACTACGTGGACTCCCAAGTCTTTTGACGATCAAGTCATATGTTTCTGAACAAACTTCCGAGGAAATACTTCAATTTTGTCGAAGGTATAGTTTCAAAGCCTACCGTGCCCACTTTCTATGAATTTGAGTGTCAGTTGTTGCATTACGCACGGTTGTTCGATCAATTTCATATGAATTCTTCCTCAAAGGGGACTCTTATTGCTCGTTCTCAGAAGGGGCAACAAGGGAAGGGCAAACAAAATCAAACCTCCACCCAAAATCAATCCGAGGAATCACAAGGAAACTCCCAATCACAACTTAAACAAGGATGGTAGAATGTACCTGAAAAGAATAGGTATTGTCAACATTGTCAAAAGGTTGGTCACTTTGACAATGAATGTCGATCAAAGGCAAGAGGCACAGCACCCAAATCTAAGTCTCAGACCCCCGCCCCTCAGTTGGGCAACCCCCATCAAGGGAGGCAATGATAGCAAGGGACAGTTTAAAGGTCAGACTCATACTGCCGCCGCTCAACCATCTCAGTCGATAACATTCTCAACTCTAGAGGGATTGTCTGACTGGTTTACAGAGGCCCACATCGTCTCCATAGAGACATCAGATACGAGTCTCGTCCATATCTATGAGTCGCCTCCTGGCGAGGATACCGTAGAGACCCACTCCTCACAGCCGAGCACTTCAGCTCCTATTTGCATTGTGGACACTGAAGCAACACATCACATGACTCCTATAGAGGATATTTTCCGTATTTGAGCCCCTGCAGCCGCGCGAGTCTGCGTAGGCAACAACTCCTCGTTCAAGATTCAAGCTCAAGGTAGCGTCAATTTTGCCACTAACAAGGATAGGGATCTGGCTTCGCTGGACAATGTTTATCGCGTCCCCCAACTTGGGGTAAACTTGATATCTGTTTAGCAACTTTGCTAGTTGGGGCGAGCAGTTTTCTTTACAGCAACCACAATCGAGATCCTTAACTCTCATACTAGTTTAGTGATTGCTCATGGTGAGGCACAGCCTAATGGCCTTTACCACATGACACTTTCTGACCGAGCCGACAACCGAGGACTCCGTGTTTTACAACTTCCAGGCATTAGCCACATCTCGGGAGCCTACAACCAATGAGCATCTTTGGCACTTTCGCTTAGGGCATATTGGTTATGACTCTCTTTATGAGTTATCCCACCGTGAGTTGGTTGAGGACCTTCCCCGCCTAAAACTAGCTCGCGATGTGTGTAAAGCTTGTTAGCTCAGAAAGCAGCAACGTACCCCATTTCCTCAGTAGTACACACATCGCATTGAGGGGCCTCTTAGATTGATTCATGTTTATCTTTGTGGGCCGACATCCACTGCTGCCTTAAATGGCGCGCTGTATTTCTTTTTGATAGTGGATGATCATTCTAGATACATGTGGGTGTACTTCCTCAAGCATAAGTCCAATGCTTTTACCTATTTTTCTGCTTGGGTGATGCTGGTTCATAACCAGACTGGTCGTCGTGTTGGTTACATGAGGAGTGATAGCGGTGATGAGTTTATCTTCCACGAGTTTTTCAAGTTTCTACTGAAGCATGGCATCTTTCGCCAGCTCACCTCTACTAACTCCCCCTCTCAGAATGGAGTTGTAGAGCGTAGGAACCGGACAGTCATGGAAATGGCATCCTCTATGCTCTTTCCAACAGAGCTTCTTGAGCGCCTTTGGGTCAACGTTGTTAATACTTCGGTGCACATCCTCAACCCGTGCCCGACTGTGGCTCTTCCTAAGAAGACTCTATATGAGGCATTTTTTGGCTCTCGGCTTGTCATTTCCCACTTCAAAGTCTTTGGGTGTCGTGCCTACACACACGTCTCATGATAAGATAGGAAAGCTCACTCCCCGAGCTGATCTCCTTATTTTTGTCGGATATTACTCTGAAGTGAAAGCCTATCCTTTCCTTATTTTTGTCGGATATTACTCTGAAGTGAAAGCCTATCCTTTGTTCGATTCTCGAACAAACAAGGTGATCGTTAGGAGGGACGTCGTTTTTGAGCAGATGTATATCATGCAATACTCTGCACCAGATTCAGATCCTATTCCTCCTTCCACATCATCAAAGATCATGCCTACTGAGCCTAGTCTACTTCCCACTCCTGATATTACTGCAGATTCTTTATCTCCCAGGCCCCCTCCGAGAGACCCATTACCTCACCGGTACCAGCAGACCATGTGGGATTCGGAGATCCTACCATCGGATTCCACTTTGGAGGTACCTAAAAGATCTGCCTGGTTTGCTCCTCAAACTTCATTTGCGTCACTATTTACAGCCGATTACATAGCACATTCTGAGCTAGATACATGGCAGGAGGCTCTTCAGCACCCTCAATGGCGAGAGGCCATGGTGAAGAAGCTAGAGAGTATTGACCGAAATAACACTTGGACATTGGTGGATCGTCCAAGCCACAAGAAAGTCATCAAGACAAAGTGGATTTTTAGGACCAAGCTAAAAGCTGATGGGACTTTAGATAAGTACAAGGCTCACCTTGTCGTGCAAGGGTTTCGATAGAAGCATGGCATTGATTATGACGAAACCTTTGCTCCTACTGCGCGGTTGACATCTTTCCGGTTGCTTCTCACACTAGCGGCTCACCACAGTTGGCCAATATATCAAATGGATGTCAAGAGTGCCTTCCTGAATGGTTATTCGAAGAAGGAAGTCTATGTGGGACAGCTACCGAGCTTTTCTTCAAGGAACCCGAGGGATAGGATATTCCGCTTGCAAAAAGCTCTTTATGGGTTGAAGCAAGCACCGCGATCTTGATTCCATCAGATGCATAAGTTCTTACAGACTCTTGGATACCATTCTACCCCTTATGACCCAAACTTATATATTCGATCTATTGCAGAGGGGGTCAACTATATCCTGCTATACATTGACGACTTACTCATCACACACTCAAATTCTGCTATCCTAGCAGATATCAAGGCAAAGCATAGTGCTACTTTTGAGATGACAAACCTTGGTTTGATGTCTTATTTTTTGGGGATGGAGGTAGTTCGTTTTGGGGGATGCATTTTTTTGTCACAGCAAAAGTACGCACTTCAGCTAGTGGAACAGCACACTTCGGATCAGACACGGCCAATGGCCATGCCTCTTGATCCTACTATCCACTTGTCAAAGGATACCCTAGGACAGCCCTTCGATGCACATACCTATCGCTCTATTGTAGGAAAACTTATTTGGTTAATTCACACTAGGCCAGATTAACTTACTCAATTAGCATACTCAGTCAATATTTCATAGCACCTAGGATGTCACATTGGATTGCATGTCTTCGTGTGTTGTGTTATTTATGATGTACTTATTCTTATGGCCTAACATATGGTTCCAGTTTATGTTTGCAAGGGTACACTAATTCTGATTGGGCAGGAGATCCCAATACCTAGTGTTCCTATGGCCGCTACCTCTTTACCTTGGGCACGGCTCCCATTTCTTCGTCAAGCCGTAAGCAGGAGACGGTGGCGGCTTCCATGGCCGAGACTGAGTACCAGACTCTCTTCGAAACATTTCCAGAGATCCAGCCATTCCCAATTGATTTGGGGCTAGATTTGACCAACCAAGGGTCAATCAAAGGCCAATCTCTAGGTAAATCAAGGGGCAAACTGATAAGAAGACTTATTGGTCATTTATGACAGCAAGAGGCATTGGAAAGCAAAGGAGATTGGAGCAATCTTAGTGTACTTCCAATTGCAATACAAGATAAAGAAATAGCAAGGGGTGTCAGCTTTTGGGGCCAAAGGGGTGTAACATTTACTTTTCAATTTCTATCATTTTTTTGCTTGCTGTAATTATTACTTTATCAAGTCATTACCACCCTTTCGAAAAAGAAAGGCTGGTTTCAATAGCCATTGGAAGATGTGAGCTGATGGCTGAAACCAGCAGAAATGGGATAAACCAAGTAGTTTGGACAGAATCTATTTATAGATGTGGATTCTCCCAAAGTTTGGGTGTTCCTATATGGGACACAAAAACTTTGGTCATCTTTGAGTTTTGGGTCTGTTTCAATGAGCTAATGAAGATTAATGTGTAATGCATCCTTTTTAGCTTAACATCAACTACAGACTGAATATTGCTACAAATGTTTTCAACGATAAGAATAGGTTGAATGGCACTAACTTTACAACTTGGTCAAATTTAAGCCAACAAGTACTCAAATCCTAAGGATTTTGGGAGCTCATCTTAGGGCTAGAGACTATGCTTGATCCAAGATAGACTCACCCTACAGACTATCCACCAATGGAGGAGCTCACAGTGCTACAGCAAATGTCAGCAAATGCAAGGATTGTTGCCTAAGCTTCAATATACGCTCCAACATTTCTCACTTGCTTTTGACTATTGGAATCATCTCATAGAACATTATGCAGCTCATGATGGCACCTAGGGGAATAATTCTTGACCATAAGCTTCAGTTGTTCTCCATTGTGCAAGGTATGACCAAAAAAGTCAAGACGGCTCAGTTCAAGGGATTAGTCCTTCAATTCACAACAATGAGCCTTCCAAAACTAGAGGATGATCAAGTTACACTATAGCCTTAATTTCACTCTCACCATTGCCTTGAGTTTCCAACTTTTATAAGCCACTGGATGGCTACACTGCTGCAACACTGCTCCTAACAGTACAAAAGTGGGATTTCATGATTTGACTGACTTTGTCATGGCCTACTTTTAATTTATTTCAAGAGTTTTGGGCTTTTTAAAACAACTCTTGGTCCTCAAATTGAGGAATCAGTATCACCAACATCAGGTCTTCTCTTCTCCTCAGCAAGACATGATCTAAAGCAATAAGGACTTCTCCTCGCAAGATATCACAAGTGCAAGACATGTGAGCATGAGTGAGTGGTTCAAAAAACGCAAAGCAGAGTGTTTGTGACTGCATGAGATAAAGTCAATGCTGATCATGATCATCCTAGATTGGGCAAAGACTCGCTCTACAAATGTGGGGTGCAAAGTATGCTAAACAGCACCCGGATCAGGCTCTTGGAACCATACCTTGTACATTTTCACATTAGTGTTCTACACACAGTTTAGAGACACAAAGGACCTAACTGGACTTCCTTACGACACAAATTAGTCAGCAAGTTGACAAGCCAACAAAGCAAGGCCTACCTCGAACCCAAGCTTCAAAACAAATGCTCAGCTTAAATTCCGGATTGTCTCACCATCCTAAATTGTATCATCTTGGACACAATACCGATATTAAGCTTCCCAAAAGCTCCTTCATGAATCAATCTGAACCTCGAAAATGGCAATAGAACACAAATATCAGAAATATGGCCTTAAAAGACATTACGGCTGCCAAGAACATCAATTATACATGGCATATTCCGACGTATCGCCTCCTAAGTGAGAATCAAAACTCAGCCATAACTTAGCATAATAAATTATTGGTTTGGCCATGACAAACCAGTAATTTCCCTGCAGCAGCTATGCATGTACAGGTCAATTTTGCATCCCTTCCCAATCCTTCAAAGGAAAAAAAAAACACGCAAGCGCAAGCTGGCAAAGATTGGAGAACTGACAGCAGGATACATACAGAAATTCGCAGGAAAACCATGGCGATGGCGGGCTTCAGATGTGTCTTCTCCTTCAAAATACCCGTTTCTGCCTGAGACACAGGCCGCTTGTATCAACAAAATACTCGGATATCTCTCCGTCCCGTTTCAAGAGCAAGATCCGCTGCCAGTACTCATAAAGCTCACCGTAGCTTCCGGAATACATCCGCCAAAGACAAAAACATATTATTGATTCTTGTGCCCCGGGCGCCGCCCCTTGCCCCCCAAAAACCAAAAAACCACTACAACCCAACAAAAGAAAAAACAAAGGAAAAAATTTAACGAATATGGTCCTATGTTCATGTTAATTTTATGTCTATCCGATAATCTTGGGTGGCACAAAGTGGTGGCCACAACTACTCGATCATTTGGCCAAGACTCACCTATAGATCAGCCCCACTAAACTTGATCTTCTACTTACCCTTCTCTACCAAGCTCTTAGTAATAATATGCCTCCAAAGTTGGCCAAGAAAGAGAATTCTCTTCAAATGGAGAAGTTACTTCAACTTGGCTCTACCTTTTATACCCTTACCAAACTGTTTGCTATGATAGATATGGGTCTTGCTGAGATGATGCAATTCAACTTGCTTGAAATTGGCATTCCACTTGGAAAGAGAATAAACATCTCTTTTGCAACAATAGTCTTTATCTAGAATGAGTTTTCAAAAATCTTCACATGAACAATTGTAATTATCACAACTTATTCTCTCTTATGCATATATTACCAAGTGTAGCAACTGGTCAAAAATTGAATATTAAGAAGCTTAAGAAAAATAACAAATCTCTAGCCCATTCTTGCAACAGAAATAGCTTGATCTTGCTTACTTTGATAGTCGTCTCATCACGACAACCAAATAGTAACATGTGATTAATATTATGCAAATAGATTCTACTTATCATGCCTCCACCTCTCTTTGCTCCATCTTTCTTGCTTAGAATCTAGAATTACTATCCAAGCTTCAATATCACCCATTCATTGATAGATCTTGACCAAAGAGGAATTACATATTGCTAGTTGCTCTGCAAGTCCTTTCTTGTTATGCGATATAATTACTTAGGTGCGGAGGCATAAAGTAGCATAATTATCATCAACTGTTTGTATCTTTTTCACTATATAGTACTCTCAAAGCTTCACCATAAATGTAGGATAACAATGGCTCAACTCAAGTCAAGAATATAACATCAACGATGAGAACTTTTCTCTAAAGAATTAATTTGTGGAAATATTAAGATAATAAGCCTCTTCTAGAGCCTTAAATCAAAGACAAATATATGAGCAAAAAAGTTAGATACGTTTTGGTGACATTGGTTGGCCAACTTTGTCTCTAATCCCCTAAATCAGAGACAAAGATATGAGCAAAAAAGTTAGATACGTTTTGGTGACCTTGGTTGGCCAACTTTGTCTCTAACCCCCTAGCCCTTTTTCTACTTTTGCTAAACATTTACTCAAGGCACATCAAGATTAGGATATACCCCTAATATACCTAGAGAGTCTTGGCTAATCGTGGTTAGATCTATCTCTCTAAGTCACTTGCGCTTTTTCCCTTTTCACTTCATCATCTCAGTTTCCTTAATATCAACCAATCAATCACAAAGCAAGGTGATAAGATACTTCAAGTAGAAAGGGGCCAATTCAATCAACCACCACATGTCATTAATCCATGGTAAACCATGTTTCTCATGAGCTACTCATATTGGACTCCACATTTGTCCCAGCATTTGTCCATCCTATCTTTAGGCATTCTCCATGAGCTACTCATATTGGACTGCATCATTTGTCCCCCAACATTTCCTATCTTTAGGTCTTCTTCATTAACTCTCTTTTCCTTTAATAATGATAATTTTTCCTATCAACATTAGCTTGAGATTTCTTGCTTTATTAAATCTTCATCTTTAGGTGTTCTCTCCATGATCTTCATCAACTCTCTTTTCCTTTAATAACAATAATTTTGCCTATCAACATTAGCTTGAGATTTCTTACTTTACTAAATCTTCATCACCAATAGAATAACCCATGGATCAATTTTCTAATTGAGTATTAGCCTATGATTATACACATGCTCACATACTATTTACACCATCATCTATCCACATTTTTGGATCATCAAGTTTGCAACAACACTTCAAGCTTGCTTGGAGTTTGACCTATCTCCCAAACTAGTAGTATCATATGTCATGTGAACAAGACAAAAGATTTGCACTCTTCCCTAGGAAGTAAGTGCACATGGGATTTTGCTTTACAAGTACAAATATTTGAGGAGAATCATGAGCCACTATCACTCTTTCAAGCAACAAATTTTCCATCTTCTACAATCTCCAATTTACTTTTATTGGCATTCAAGCGTTATCCAACTAGAAGAATCAACAATCAAGTGTATCTCTAGCAACATTATCTTCTACTAGATGTGTCACCAACAAAAATCTTAGTCACCATCCATCACAGTACCAACAACATCATCCCTAGCATCGACAAAAATATCATCTTCATTAATATCCATTTGTGATATATCCACTTGAGACATCCTTTTGTGGCACGATTTCATGGTCCATCAAGATGGTTTTTCTAGGCAACACTGCTCAGTACTCTTTCAAATAATGCGAGGTTTGCAACCTAGACTCTCTCAAGTCCACTTCACAATAATGAAAGATCCCAGTCATTCCCACGAGAATCGACCTAAATTTTGGTTTCTAGGCAAGCTAAGGTCTCCTATTTGGAGTTAACCGTCTCTTTGAGCAACTACTTGTCCTAGATTGCTTGAACTGAAGCCAACTCGTATCACACTTTGTTCAAGGAGAGTGAGAAACAAGGGGGAGTATAATGTAACCTAGACTCTCTCAAGTCCACTTCGCAATAATGAAAGATCCTAGTCATTTCCACGAGAATCGACCTAAATTTTGGTTTCTAGGGTAGCTAAGGTCTCCTCTTTGGAGTTAACCATCTCTTCGAGCAACTACTTGTCCTAGATTACTTGAACTGAAGCCAACTCATATCGCACTTTGTTCAAAGAGAGTGAGAAACAAGGGGAGTATAAATATGTTGACCCCTCTACCCATAAGGCAAAGCCTCACTCTGTTCCCCTAAAATGATATGAAGTTAAGGTCTTAGTTGATTCTAGGGGTCAATTTTCCCTATACTTTAACATGATGAATTTGTGAGAACCTCTTGGCTTATTGAGACCACCCTGCCTTAGGGCAGATCTATCAGGGATCATGCCCTCCTGCTTCCCTCAATTGGGTAGTTTTAGTTATCTACTTACCTAACACGTTTAAGTTGTACACATAAAATCAGCTTCCTTAATTAACCCTTTTAATCACAGCATTCGTTTACATAATTTAAAATCATAAATACAAACAATGAAAACAAAACTTTTGAAAGATAGCTTCTTTATTTAATAGAAAATTATTATGCAAGTATTCACCTTCTGTCCATACAGAAGAATGGTATGAAGGCCCTTATTTCTCCAAGATTTTCATCCCTAACTTGTAATGGAGTCTCAAAAAATCCATCCTGAGTCACATAGGAGTTTGGATGATTTTTATGAGTCTAAGAGCTGACTGGCCAGAGCCCCCCTGGCACTCAACTCCTCTTATGCAAGGATTTTCTATGGAGTGACCTCTCTTCGTTGAGGTCGATCCAAAAACTCTCTGAGGTGGTAATCTATTTCCCCTTGGAAAGGGACCCGCAACTAGCCTTGAGGAGGTCTAGTGTGCTTTCTTTTTTATCCTATTGCAGTCTTAGTGTATTAGGATTTTTTATTATTCAATCAATTTCCTAAGTGCATCAAGTTAAACTTGTATGCAATTTCTATAAGCACAAGCAATTTCCTTCAAGCAATATTCCTAACAAATAAAGAGATAATTGAGCAAGATCTTAACTTAGAGGTAATCCCTTCCAACTTGGTTCTTCTTTTAACTCTTCGATTTTTCCCAGTTTCACTTTGAAATTGACTTTTTTAAGTTCCCCTTTTAAACTTCAATTAATCTTCATTCTTTAGGTCTTTTCCTTAGTTGTCGTTGGTCTTTGTTTGCAATCTTTCATTCGTAACCCACTCTTGTCAAGGAGTGGTCACTTAACTTCATTAAGGATCTAGAGTTTATCCTAAATTGTGGAAACTTATTAGATCTAGAAAATAATAGTGGAATTTTCTTCCTTAAGAACTACTCCTAATTGATACTTTTCGATCACCTACTTTAATTGTCTTAATTCTATTTAAGTACCAAGGAAAATTTGAATTTTTTTCCTATGTTTATAAATACTAAGTAAATATTTTCTTGATATTTAACAATTTCATAAAAAGAGAAATATCCTTGATATAATTTTCACCTTCCCCTATGACCACATAATTTGTAAAAGCTAAAAGAATTATTATTAATGTAACTTTCACTTGTCCTAATGCCTATATAATTTATAAATACAAAAGGAATTATTTTGAAAGTAACTTTCACTTGTCCTAATGCTTTACATAATTTATAAATGCAAAATAAATTATTTTGAATGCAACTTTCACTTATCCTAATGCTTGCATAATTTATAAATGCAAAAAGAATTATTCTTAATGCAACTTTCACTTGTTCTAATGCTTACATAATTTATAAATGCAAAAAGAATTATTCTTAATGCAACTTCTACCTTTCCTAATGTTTTCATACTTTATAAATGCCAAGGAATTTATTCTTGATGCAATTGATTGTATATAAGTAACTTGAGATAATTTATTCAAGGCGATGTTATATGATTTATCCTGACTTCAAATAATACAATTCTAATATAATAGCCTTAACTTGTCCTATAATTTCTTTTTGCTATAATTTATTTACCATATTGCAACTTCTCTATTTATGCTCCTAGCCATGTATTGAATAAATATTAATTTTTACGAAGGAACATAGTCTTGTGCCATATATAATGGTGTGTTGACCACATTTGTGACTAAGTTGGTAGCTCCCATACTCCTCACTCTAGAATACCACCTCTTTAGGGCCATCATGAGAAGACGTCCATGGCTAGGTTTGTGACCCGGTTCGTAGCTCTTGTACTCGTCACTCTAGAATACCACTGCTTTTTGGGGTCATCGTGAGAAGATGTCCGATGGCACTAGCTCCACGATCTTGATCTTTTAAATGGTTTGGCAGCTCCTTGCAAGATCACAACTTTGCTAGGAGAGAAAGGACTTGTATTGAAGTATGAAGGATAAGAAGGTAGATGAGACTCTTACAGACTGGAGTGGTGCTCCTCTTTATGATTCGGGATGATCTCCTCTTGCTCCTTCATCTCACTCCATCTCTTTCTTCGCTTTCTTCCTCTCTGTCCTTCTCTCCTTCTTATCTATTCCTTCTTCTTATTCTTTTGTGTGTGTGTGTGTGTGTGCGTGCGTGCGTGAGTGTGTGTGTCTCTCTCTCTCTCTCTCTCTCTCTCTCTCTCTCTCTCTCTCTCTCTCTCTCTCTCTCTCTCTCTCTCTCTCTCTTTGCAGTAACTGGTGAGTAGTAAATAGGATGCTAGCTCAAGCCTTAGGCTTGAGCTAAATCTTTATAGCCTTGGCTAAGGCAACTATTGGTGTAATGGTCACGTAGTTCACTGGCAACTTGCATGGTTTGATTGTGCTTGGGAATTAACGCACAGTGGTAGGTTTGATGACGCTCGTGGTGTACTTAAGGCGATGATTTTGTAGAGATTCTAAGGAAGATGGTGCAGTCTATCGGCGTGCGGGAGCGACTTCGTTATCTTCTCCTTTTTTTCTCCTATTGTTTTCTTTTCTATTAAGGTTACACTTTATTTCACTCATCTCCCCTAAATCTTGTTTGCATGGTTCGGATATTACATCCTCTCCCCGTTAGAGAAATTGAGATGTCCTCATCTCAAGAGAACTTAGGGGCTATTAGTTTCTAGCAAAAGTTATATCGTAGAACTGGCGGTTTAGGAGCCATTAAGGCTTTCACTACATTACTTGATTACATGTATCACCAAGCTTTAGTTTATAAGGATAGGGTAGAGTAGTCATTACAAGCAGTGCAAGTGTAGGGTTCATTATATTTGAGGAAGATATTTCTAAGATTTTTATTGGGCCCTAGTCCTTTATTATGAAAGAAACTGGGGATGCTGTTTACATGGGGTATCCTTGTCCATCCAACTGGCATCCTTCTCAAGATAGTCTTTCCATTGGACAAGATATTCCCTAACGGTCCTACTTCTAAGGATGCATTCTCTTATATCAAGTATATTGTTAGGTTGAAGCTCAAGGGCTCCTTGGCTTGGCATTACAACTTGTTGATCATCAAGAATATGATCACGATTGGGTATATAACCTTTTAGAAGGCTAATATGAAATATATTGTGAACTTTTAGGTGTTCAGGAAGTTGTAGCTTATAAGCATTAGTCTTAGATACTTGAGAATTTTATATGATCCACAATATCTAGGGTTTAGCTTCTTGAATTGCCCCAAAGATAAAGAGCTCTTCTTAAACCGAGGAACATGAATGAAAGCCATGTCTCCTTCCTCGAAGATCCGTTCTTATCTTCCTAGATCGACATATGCTTTCTCTCGATCCTTGGCAGCATGGATATCTCGTGTGATACCCTTAACTTACTCATCCACTTCTTCCAACATATTCTTATAAGCTTCTACCTTTAAGGTAGGGTCAAAAACTAGTGATGTTAGGTACTCTTTTCCATACAATAGCAAGCTCTAAAAAATGACTTCAATGACTTGCTTGACTCACTTAGTTTGCCCATCAAATTGAGGATGATAGGTGGTGCTAAAATAAAGTTGGGTGCCAATAGCCTCAAATATTTTTTTCCAAAAATGAGAAGTGAAGAGAGAGTCACAATCGCTAATGATCCTTTTAGGCAATCCGTGCAATCTAAAAATCTCATTCATAAAGATCATTGCAATATTTGAAGCCTTGTAGTTGGTTTTAACTAGCATAAGTAAGTGATCTTAGTTAGCATATCCACAATGACTAAGATTAAATTATATTCTCCTTGGACACAAGGTAACCCAACTACAAAATCCATGTCGATAACTTCCCACTTCGTTTGTGGGATGTCAAGGGGTTGAAGCTTTCCTACCATTTTGACGTGCTCAACCTTGACTACTTGCTAAGGCATTCAGTGACATATTTAAGCACATCTCCTTTGAGCTTTTCCCAATGAAAGCTTCTTCTTACAAGCTTAAGAGTCTTTGCATAGCCTGAATTTCCTGAGAAAGGAGTATCATGAGCTTCCTAGAGTATCTTCTTCTTGAAGTCTTGACTTCTTGGAATGCACAGTCTCGTTCTGAGTAGATAAGTCCTCATTCTATAGAGAAGTTCAAATACTTGAATTTGAACTTAGGGTCTATCTCTTTGGGTAGGACTTCTTTTATCATCTGTTGGTATCTTGGGTCCTTACTTGCTTCTTCCTTAGCCATTTCTATGATTGGCTTACTAGGCATCGACATCATTGTTGTTAGAGACCTTGCCTTGGAGGGTTCTTCTTAGATAAGGGTGTTGAGAAATGCTTTCCGAGGATGAGAGCATTTGCAATAGCATTCTCTTTACCTGGCATGTACTTGATCTCGAAGTCATACTCTTGCAAGACTTCAATCCATTGTCATTGCCTCATGTTTAGATCTAGTTGAGTAAAGATCCATTTGAGACTTTTATGGTTGATGACAAAGCTAACCTTGCTACCAAGCAAATAGTGTCTCCATAGTTTGAGAGCATGAACTACACCAAGTAGCTCCAAATCATGGGTAGCATAGTTTTTCTCATGAATCTTCAACTTCCTAGAAGAGTAGGCTATCGAATGGCCTTCTTGCATGAGCACACAACTTAATGTAAGAGAAATTGCATCAATGACAACTTCAAATTCTTGGTTCAAGTTAGGTAATTTTAGAATAGGAGCTATGATCAAACTCTTTTTAAGCTTCTCAAAGCTAGATTTCTCAATGGGAGTCCATACAATGGCAGTTTGCTTCTTGAGTAAGTTAGTCAAGGGTGCAATAGTCAAGGCATAATCCTTAATAAAAATCATGTACCATCTTGTTAAGCCTAGAAAACTTTGGACTTCCTTAATTGTCATTGGGGATGCCCATTTTTGTACATCTTTAACCTTGGTAGGATCTATCACAATTCCTTTGTTAGAGACTATAAATCCATGGTACTCAATCTGCCTTTTAAAGAAGACATGTTTCTTCTTCTTAGCATATAGTTTGTGTGTTCTCATTGTTTCCAAGACAACTCAGGGTTGCAATTTATGATTGTCATTCTTCTTTGAGTAGGTCAATATTTCGTCGAAGAAGACAATAACAAAGTCATTAGGATAGGGCCAAAAAATGTCTTGCATCAACCTATTAAATGTTGCAAGTGCATTAGTTAACCCAAAATACATTACAATGAATTCATAATGGTCATACCTTATATTGAATGTAGTTTTTGGAATGTTTTCTTCTTTGATCCTTATCTGATAATAGCATGATCATAGATCAATCTTTGAGAATATCTTTGCACCTTGAACATAGTCAAGTAATTCATCTATCCTTTGAATTGGATATCTATTCTTGATTGTCACTTGGTTTAGCCTACAATAGTCGATGCAAAGATGGAGAGTTCCATTCTTCTTCTTTTAGAACAGCACTGGTGCTCCCCACAAACAGTGAATTACTCGATCTGATGTATCCTTGATCCAAAAGTTACTTGAGTTGTTCTTTGAACTCAATGGCCTTTAAAATGGACATATGATAGGGTCGCTTTACTATTGCTGGTGTAGCTCTTGGTGTTAGCTTGATCTCATTATCAACTTCTCTTAGCGGCGGAAATTTTGTCAACTCTTTGGAAATACATTTGTATATTCCTTTAGCCACGATGGTTCTTCATCAGTTACCTTTCCTCACTTGACGTTATTAAGTTTGATTAAGTAGATAGTTAGTCCTTTTCTTAGCCCCTTCATGATCCAAGAAGCTTTTGCTAGTTGAATTCTAGGGTTTCTAGCTTCGCATTTAGTGGTTACTAACTCACCTTTTTGGTCTAGGAATGTGATTTGACATTTTTTGCAATGAATGTGAGCATCCATCCCTAGCAAACACTTATAAACCCCCTAAATTCATAACTCTGAAGCCCATGTTGGAAAGATTGTCTCCTAAGTTAAAATCCACTCTTCTAGTTTGTTGAGCAGAAATTGCCTCTTTCGCATTTGCGGATTCCACTAATAATTTAGATGTAGGTTTGATGTTTACTCCTAACCTCTTTGCACATTTTGGTGAGATAAATGAGTGGGTACTCCCACAATCAATCAAAATCTTAAATGTTTTTACCTTGTTAGGTTGCTGGCATCTAGATTACCAGGCCTTCTTGTTGAGAGTAGCATGTACTGTTGCTCTTTTCATGCTTGCTTCTAAAGTGGGATCTTCACCTTCATCTATTTTTTTGTTCCTTCCTTTGAAGGTTACTCTAACAACCTTCCCCTTGGTGGTTGAAATTGCTCAATTCTAGCCACAAACTTGCCCTTGATGGATTGGTTGCTCTAACTTCAAACATTGTCTTTTAAAGTGGCCGAGTTTGTTGCAATGGAAATATCTTGGTAACTCCTTGTTGCCAATTATAGGTAAGAAGTTTCCAATTTCACTTGTCTTGGCCTTTTTCCTTTGCTCGATCTAGTATTGTCCTTGGACCCTCTTTGACGTATCCTCATGGTCCCTTGTATGGAGAACTTTGTCCCCAAAATCTGCCACTCTTGGATATTGATTGAAGTTCATGTATAATGGGACTTGCTCAAATTAATGTGTCTTATAGGTTAGATGGATGCTTTGCCTTGAGACGATTATCCAAGGGAGGGTTCAGCCCATGATAAAACTTTGACACTTGCTGGGTGATATCCATGGGTGGGGCATACTTCAAAAGGGACACGAATCTAGAATAGCAAGCCTCCAAGGTTGATCTAGATTTCTTCAAACTAAATAATTCATTCATTTTTAGTGTATGGTAGGCTAGTGGGAGGTATCGCCTGCATACAACCTCCTTCAACTTATCCCAAGTAATGGTCGCTTTCACAACACCTTGGTCCTTGCACCATTGCTTCCTGGGCTTCTCCTATTGACGTTAGTTTAGCTATCATTGCCTAATTTGGAGAAGCAGTTCCTGCAACAACGAAGTAATTCTCAATAGATTCAATCCAAATTTCTACTTCAAACTTGCCATCCTTTCCTTTGTCATCAAACTCGGGTAGTTTGATTTGCTTGAGAAGGAAATTCTTGTCTTGCACTTCGGCTAGGGTAAGCATAGACATGGAAGGTGCAATATCCTAGTTTTGTTAACATTTGCAAGATTAGTTGCATGTCTTGAGTGCTTACAATACTCACCTCTCTTTAAGGTCTTTTTCAATACTTGAATCCACAATTTTTTAAATCTATAGCATACGGTAGTATGGAATACACAATCTTGCAAAAAATTGAAACTCTTTTCTTATTCACAGCTCGCAACAAGACTAAATGAATTTATTTATCACATCAAGTAGATAATTGGAATCAAGTTGGGAAGACCTTTGGGTTATAATGACTTTAATTGTGAAATTCAAATACATTGATGGTTTTGTAGGTTTAAAGGTTCATCAAATATTTATAAGATTTTGTATCTTTTGGAGAGACTTGAGAAACCATCTTAACAATAATTGTGATGGTCAAATGCCCTAAAATGGCAACGCGCTTGATTGAGAGATTTTGGAGTACTCGGTCATAAAGATAACATATCTATTGAACTCAATCCCTGCCTATGTTGAGGATGGCATATAGGTGTGATTTTTTGAAGATAAACTGCTTGACTAGTTTAAGATCTTCCATCCACTTGATTCTCTTAAGGTTGTTTTGAAGATAGGCAAGTTAATCGGCATTGATGAAGCAATAGATCCCACTTTGATTCATGAATTCTCCTGATATAGTGGCAAAGGATTATATATATGCTCCAAGATCCTCATGAAGCGATCCCACAGATCAAAATCAGGGGAATGCATCATGGAGGTAAACATTGCTCGGAATATCAAGATTTTTTGCCAATCTTTATTATTTTGAAAGAGATTCCACCGATTGTTAGAGGCAAATCATTCTTGCATTGAATGTTTCTTTAACAAGGTTACAAACAAATCTTCCTATACGTTAGTTTTATTTCACTCTAGCACCATGTGTAACATGTCTACTTGAGACATCCTTTGGCAGCACGATGTAGTGGTCCATCCAGATGATTTTTCAAGGCAATGCAGCTTAGTACTCTTTTGAATAACACAAGGTTTGCTACCCAGACTCTCTCGATTCCACTTCGCATTGGAAGGTCCTAGTTGTTCCCACAAGAATCAACTTGAATTTTGGTTTTTAGGTAAACTAAGGTCTCCTATTTGGAGTTAACTAGCATCGATCTTTAAGCAATTGCTTGTGCTAGATTACTTAAGTCAACTTGTATCGCACTTGGTTCAAGAAGAGTGAGAAATGAGGGGGAGTATGAATACATTGACCCCTCTACCCATTGTTAAAATAGTGATAATGCATGCTATTGAGGATCACTGATGAGCAAATAGACAATCATAATGAGGCAGAAGCATTGGTAAAGAAGAACAACTAATATTATCCAAGCATAATGCAAGTACAACAGACTGATAATAACTTATGGAATGAGTCTGGGGATGAGTGCCTTTATAGGCTTATAATAGGTGGTATTGGTAGGTGGAGATAGGTGGAAAGGGACCATGGTTTTCAACAATCGTGGTTTTAATAAACCATGCATACATGACCTACCAAGGCTTTATTTGTTGTATGTTTCTTTGCCTTATTTGTTCCATACAAAGAGGCTATGGTGGATGTGATTGCACATTTCTCAACACCCCTCCTCAATCACAATTGAAAAATACACTGAGTATACAAAGGCTGTCGTGAGTAGAACCTTGCTAACTGTAGACATGGAAGAAACAAAAAACTAACCATACAAAGCTAGAGGCTGTTACAAGGCCTCACTAAGTTTGTAGAGGCTATAGTGTGCAAAGGCTACATGAGGAGTTTTAGGAGCTTATGGTGGGAACATAAGGCAAGTCCACATGTTAAACTAAAAAAGTCTATCATCAGAAAATGAGCTACAAAAGAGGGACTGGTGAGTCTGGATAATATTAGTTGTTCTTCTTTATCAATGCTTCTACCTCATTATGATTGTCTATTTGCTCATTAGTGATCCTCCATGGCATGCATTCTCAGTATTTTAACATGGTATCATAGCACAATGCAAGTATAACTGACTGATAATAACCGATGGAATGAGTGTGGGGATAAGTGCCTTTTATAGGCTTATAGTAGGTGGTATTGGTAGGTGGAGATAGATGGAAAGGGACCATGGTATTCAACAACCGTGGCTTTAATAAACCGTGCATACATGACCTAGTCTAAGGCTTTATTTGCTGTATGTTTCTTTGCCTTATTTGTCCCATACAAAGAGCCTATGGTGGATGTGATTGCACATTTCTCAACACCCATAAGGCAAACCCTCACTCTATTCCCCTAAAACGATATGGAGTCAAGGTCCCAGTTGATTCTAATGGTCAATTTTTCCTATACTCTAACACAACGAATTCGTGAGAAGCTCTCGACTTACTAAGACCACTTTGCCTCAGGGTGGATCCGTCAAGGGTCACACCTTCCCGCTTCTCTCAATTGGGTAGTTTTAGTTATCTACTTACCTTACACATTTAAGTTGTACACATAAAATCAACTTCCTTAACTGACCCTTTTAAACATAATGTTCATTTACGTAATTTAAAAGCACAACACACAAACAATGAAAACAAAGCTTTTGAAATATTGCTTCTTTATTTAATAGAAAATTCTTATGCAAGTGTTCACCTTCCATCCATACAGAAGAATGGCACGAAGACCCTTATTTCTCCAAGATTTCCGCCCCTACTAACTAGTACTGGGGCCTTAGAAAATCCATCTTGATTCAAAGAGAGGAGAATGCACGGTTAGTTAGAGTGAGGTATCAAGAAGACAACATGAGAGATCATCATTGGAGCAAATTGTAGCTTTTGAAAGAATAGAAGATCATCCAAAGTCTTAACTATTGGTGTTTGGGCTTGAAACTTTTCCTATATTATACTAGTCCTTGTAGTAGGTCCTTATAGCTTCGATAATATTGAGCATACCCAAAGACCTTGGCTTGCATTAGTTGAAATAAGGCAATGCCTACTCCGTTTTTGGATTTGTTTTGCAATTAGATTATCTTGGTAGGCTATATTGAACAAATCTTTTCAAGATATTTAGGTTAGGATAATTTTAAGTTTTTGTAGATGAATGTAAAAGGGGGATTCAATGAGTATTTAGTCCATTTTCTAAAAAACTATTTCTCTCAATAGACCTAGGATTGCCAATTGTACATCTCAAATTTAGCTAGAGACACCACTTTGATTCAATGTGACAAATAATTTAGTCCAAGGCTTTGACATAGAGTTGGGATAATTATCCATATTGGACTAGATTTTGCTAAAGCTCCAGAGTCCATTATAGTGTTAGCTATTCTTTTTGAGTTGATTAAGGAGGTATTGATATAACACAAGTAGTATTTCATATCACTCCCATTGGTATCACATGAGCTCTTATAGGACATAAGTGGGGGGAGTGGGGTCCTTTCGAGTTGTTGGATTGGGGTGGACTGGAGTTTTTTAGGGACCCCTCCCACCCACTTGCCATGGCACGACGTCCCCCAAACATGGCATACACCCACCATGACACAATGTCTTCTCCCCCTCATCATGAAGTGGCATTCTCTCTATGATATGACATGCCATCATCATGGTATCCCCCACCCTACACCACAATAATGGCATGGAAACTCCCCTCTTTTAACCACAACATGTGACTTCCCATCCCACCACCCTAACCACAATATGATGTCACTCACACACCATGGTGTGGCACCCTCCCACTTGCCATGACATGGTGTCCCCCAAGCATGGCACACCCCCTTGCCATGACACAATTTTCCCTCCCCCCTCCCACACAATGGCATGATCCCCTCTCCCTACATTGTCAATGTATGCCCTCCTCCCCCGTGGCATGGTACTCCAACCATGTCGTGACATCTATCACCCTATCACCACAATCATGGCATGGCAAGACGATGATGTGACACTTGTGAACCCACCACCCCAACTGCAATGTGATGTCCCTCATCCTCCTTGCCATGAAGCACCTCTACTTGACAAGGCATAGTGTCCCATGGGACACCCCCTAACATGACATGATTTTTCCTTCCCCTTCATCAGCATAACATAATCCCATCCATGGCATGGGATCTCCCTTGAAAACCAACCACACCATGATGTGATGCACTCTCTCCCTCTCCCCCCATTTCAAAATTTTGGCCCTCCATTTCAAAACCCAAAAATGACAGGCATAGATGCAAAACCTATAGATATGTTTTGAGATGACTAGATGGAGTTGGATGCATTATAACCAAGTCCACTATTAGATTGCACTTGGCAGAAAAACATTTTATTTAACTATTGTGAATGAAATCATTGTGCATGACTTATGGAAAAAGTTATTAAAAATGTATGAGAAGGAGACTTCCTCAAACAAAATGTACTTGATGAGCGATTGTTTGAGTTGTAGATGAACGAGGGTACCACTATTTCCTCCCACCTCAATGAGTTCAACATAATACTCAACAAAATGTAGGCATAGAAATTGAACTTTGAAGATGAGATTAAAGGTGATATTCCTATTATGTTCTTTCCAAATGTCATGGGATATCTTCAGAACATGCATCAATAATTCAGCTCTAGATGGTGAATTGAAGTTCAAATATGTTGTGGCCAATTTATTGGCTAAAGAAATATATAGGAAAACCATGTACCAAGTCAAAAATGGTTGGGCATTGACTATTCATAAAGAAAGATATAAAAAATAGTAAAAGGAACTAGGACCATGGGCAATCATGCAACAAATCTAGGTCCAAGAAAGTATTGAATGCTTCTCTTGTGCTAAAAAAAGTCATACCAAGAAGGGCTATTATAAATGGAAGTGAGAGCAAAAGTATAGGAAGAAGGATATAGAATATTGATAAGAAAGAGGGCAAAGGCAATGTGAAGATTGAGGAAGTGAATGCAATAATTGTGCATGAAGTGATAGTGAAGTGTTGTTTGCTTCTAGTATTCCTTCAAATGTGTTGGTTGCATCAGATTGAACCAATATTGGATACTTGATTTTCGCACTTTTTTTCATGTAACTCCTCCTAGGGAGTGATTTTGTTCATATGATGGCAATAGACGTGGATCTATTCATAGGTAATGTATATGCATCCACATGCATGAAGTAGCTAATGTATATGCAACAACTTACACAAACCAACTAACCTTGAGTTAATTTCTAACTAGTCGGTACTAGAGTTTATAACTAAAAAGCTTCTTAGAATGAATGTGTTGATTATTTGATTTTAGGATTTGGTTAATGTGATTGATAAGTAAGTATGCAACTATTAATACTCTAAGATAAACATTACTCTAATGTAACTCAAAAGGCACGCCATGCCTATTAGTTTCACTTTTGATGGAGAATTGTCTAACTAATCCTATAACTATTCAAATAAGACCCTAGGTATCCAATCCTCACTTCTATATGTGTTTATGATTAAATTAGCTTAAGGATGTGAGGATCATGGCTATTCACCTAGCACTCGAATACTAAAGCATGTATCAAGACCCCAATTTGCTTTTCCATGATATCAAGCAAGGTGGCAATTCCATATGAGGGTGATTGACCATTGCTAATGATGTGTTCAATGTAGGTTTTGGATGCTTAGTCCTTATAACTCTCTAACTTTTTGATTTTGTAGGTAACATGATGAGCCTTCCTTCACATTGAGCTATAAACTTCTTATTAAAATGGCAAATCAAATTTTTTTTTTCTCATGAATCAATTGATGTATCTCGGAGGAAATGCTCCCCATATTTCTTTCTTGTATTAGAGAATTTGTTATTATAAATCTCATCTAGATGCAATGGTTTTAGTATTGTTATGATACTCACTAATGAAAATGGTGCTAATAGTAGCTATTTTTTGTAGCTTTCTACTCATTACTATTTTTCTAAAATTTAAACATGTTGTCAATGTTGTAACTCTATTTGCACCTCTAGCTATGGGCCTTAAGATATAATAATCCTTTTCCCCAACCCTCTATCTTTCTTCAAGGGTTAGTATCTTGCAATATTCCAATATATTTCCTTTGTGCTCTCATTGAGCTTGACCAATCTAGCACTAGCTATAATGTGAAATCATAAAACCGTGTTTTGTTAGAATTGGATACTACTTGTTGGTAAAAAAATTCATCATATTTCAGTCACAACAATACAAATTTAGCTATCTCAAACCTTAAGGATCTTATTGAAACATGGACATCCTTGTTAAGAGCACGAAATGAATCTCAACAATTAAAAACTTATTTCACTCCTTTTGGCTTGTTGATTTAGCATAAGAAGTATTCCATAATCTTCTTGACACTATCTTTGGTACTTTTTCTACAAATATCACAAAATGCTATGAAAACATACCTTATCATTGTGAATTTGGACTCACCTCAGTCATTAGTAGTATTCTTACACTTGTAGTTATCCATACAAATTCCACCCATTGAGTTATAAGCACAAGCCTAACATGCTTTCTCGCCAAACAAAGAGTCAAATTTGTGTCATACCTCTAGGGTTTTAGCTACTCACTCATGTGTGCTATCTTTATCTCTTCTTCTTTGAGTATAATTGTTTTTCAAAAGCACTTCTTCTTTGAGTATAATTGTTTTTCCCGCACTAGTTGGTTTGATATTCTAAAGCACTTCTCTCATATTGGACTCTTCCGTAATGTACTTTTAATCAATGTACCAAACTTCACCTTCTATCCTAATGTGCTATGCAGCTTTGTCTTCTCCAACAACCAAAACTTCTTCATGAGTAGTGTAAATTTTAGCTCGCATACTACAAAACTCGTAAACATGAGTATTCAATGTCACTCTAATGCATTTGGTGTTCAGAAATTTGATAAAAAGGACAAGCTTCCCTTCAATTGCATTAGGTATACTCATCAAAGTATTAATCGACCCTCCTATTAGCACATTGAGATGTACTTGTCCTAAAGAGGTAACATTTGGTAGTCACTCGGTCACCCTTCCCAGTACCATTGAAATCCCATGGGACACATAGACATAGTTAGTTGGGTGGTCTCCAAGTCCACCTAGCAAGCAATGTGCTTGACCACGATCCACTAGGATCATCTTGAAGATCTTATGACCTCTTACTCTCAATGGGTAATCTAGTGCTTTGGTGAAGAAGGGTCACTTTGCAACCAATCAAGTCTAAGAGTAGACTACCACTACACTTGGTTCAAAGAGAGCGAGAGATGAGGGAGAATTGAGCATCACCCCCTCTTTCTTAGCATAATCTCACTTTGACCCCCCTAAAATGATATTAGTCAAGTCATATGATTGGACTTACATTGTAAAATGATTGGCCCTATTCTTAGTGCTTTGTTCAAAAAGCCACCCAACTAATTGAGTCCATGCATTTGTAAAGTACTCGTGTCAAGTGAAATGCTCACTTTCTTCCCATTCATGCACCCAAAACATCTTTAGTTGTCTAATTAGATCCTACCGTGCTATTTGTACATGTAAAAGGAGCTTCCTTAATTATTTCCTTACACTAGAATCATTCATGTAACTTAGGGCATTGACACAAAAACAAAGGAATATATCCTTTGTTTGCCTTATTTGTAGTTGACTCATGAGATATGATCATAATCACTCCTTGAGGGGAGGATTCTTGCTTGCTCTAAATTTTCACTTGATTCAAACAAGGGGGATATTGTACAATGAAACCATCTCTATGATCCTACACATTATTGCTAGTGAGGTAATTGATCCACAAGGGCAGTGCTTGATACACTAGCCAAGGGTTGAGTGGTGAGGATGCCACCACAGAGTAGGGTTCACTCCTATGGCAACCTTATGATCTAGGAGCCTCTAGACATTCTCACAATAGGTCGTAAGATGGAGATAAGGACCTATCTAGGCCCCAACATCTATAGATGTTGGAAGTTCCAATTCTAGATAAGGTTATGAATCCATAAATGACTATATTTGAGTATGTTGGAAGTTCCAATTCTAGATAAGTGTATGAATCCATAAATGACTATATTTGAGCCAAAAAGAGCTGCTTTGTGAGCCTATGATGGTTGGAATATGTGGTTTTGGGATATGTATCTTAGAGGGGGCAAGGTTCTACAAGCTACAAAAGTTTTTTGGAAACTATTTTCCAAAAGGATTGTTTGATATTGCCTTGGTATCCATGTTATAAATTGTGGGAAGAAAGCCAATGTTAAGGGGATAATTGAGGAAGCTAATTGTATATGACTAAAAAATGTATTAGAAATTAATTCGATAAGTAAAGATGTCTAGGGCATGTAAGGAAAATGGGTGAGCTCCTCCCTCAATAGGAGCATTACATAGATGGATGCACTTGATTGGTGTAGCCAAACATTACAATTGCATAAGATAGAGTCTTAGAACCTTAACTAACATTATTTTAGGATCAGAACATGCTTCTCTCTCCCAAGCTCCTCGTTCAAACAACCTCACACACACACACACACACACACACACACACACACACACACTCTCTCTCTCTCTCTCTCTCTCTCTCTCTCTCTCTCTCTCTCTCTCTCTCTCTCTCTCTCTCTCTCTCTCTCTCTCTCTCAACAATGGAAACAAGATGATAGGATAGAAGAAGTGAATGAATGCTCAATAGCTAGAGTGATAGAGATTTTGCATCATGAATGTGTCACAAGGATGATTATAACTAAGACTTCCCTCTCTTACATAGACTAAAATTAGGGTTAGGGTGGTGAGGCCCCTTTTCTAGGGTGGTGCCCTATTTACATTTTAGGGATTCCATAATTGGAAATTAGGGTTTGCACTTGCTTTTGGGCATCCTATCCAATTTGGGGGATCTTGGAAGCTCATTGCTTAATCCATGCTTCTTTTGTTACCTTATGAGGCTTAGCCTATGTTATTATGATTGCATATTCATGTGTGCTACCCAAACAACAATTTTTGCGAGTGCGACAAGTATGACTTTGGGTAATAATACATTGTGCATGGGTGTGATGAGCATGGTCCTCATGAAATAATATAGCCATGATAATAATATATCCATTAAGTATCATAAGTGCCCAAAAATAATATATTGAAGTGCTCCAAAAATAAATAATCCACTAGAAAATAACGCCAATGCTTGTGCTTTAACCTCTTTGATTATCTTTCACTTTAGTCTTTAGCATTGTCAAAATACTAATAACATCATTTCTCCCATAGATGAATGCTAGTCCCATAACATTCACTTGAAGGTAGCATGCTATTGCTTGTATCAAAGGTGCGAAATGCTAGGACAATTGAAGAAGTCCTCAAACCAATGAAGATGGTATTCTTGCTGATGGTATGGATGGTGTTGCTATGACTCTAGTAGATAGTGACTCAAGTTGTTGTTGGTGACATAGTTGGTACAAGATGGTATACTAGAGATACACTTCACTGGGGGAATTTAAAAAAGCAAGCACCCGATTTGGAGTTTTTTCACAAAATTTTCCAAAACTTGGAGTTTTTCTATGTATTTGAAAAAACTTGGAGTGTTTTCACAAAATTTGTAACTTTATGAGGGCTATTCAAGGGACCATTTTTTTCAAACTCTCAAAATATACTGAAGAGAGAAAAATGAACAAAATTGGGTTTCTACCACACATATCAAAAAGTACCCTTATCAATCAAACTGATCTCTAAAATAATGAGTCAATCTAAACAAAACACAAAAAGAACTCAATATACGAAAATATAATTATTTCTCTTGCAACTATTTAGTCAATTTATGAAAACCACTTATATATAACTATTGTATAGTATTGATATGTGGACTTGGTAGCAACAAAGGTCAATATCTTCCTCATCTTCTTCACTAATCACTCCAAAGCTTCTCATATATGCAATGGTTGTAGGGAGCTTTAACTCTAACATATTTAGAAGGGATATAGAAAACCCTCTGAGGGGAATTAAAACAAAATGATCAACAAGCTCTATGGAACAAAATTGAGATTACCTTGAGAAAATTTTTGTCATAATTAGCAAAAATGAACTTGGAGCATCAAAACTAAGAAAAATGAAATTTCTTTGCACAAAAAACAAGCATGATTTATAACGAGATCCATCACCTATAGATAGGTAGCCCCCCACTGAATACCAAGCTTTATAGATGTATTCTTCATAGCAAAAGGCAAACAATAGACTTGTATACTTTCCATAACAGGAGCAGAGGAGCAAGATCTAGATTACCTTGAAATTTTTTTTGGCTCAAGCAACAAAAATGAAGTTGGAGTGTCAAAATCAAGAAAAATGAAATTACTTTGCATACTTAATAAACATAGTTTATAAAGAAATCCCTAACTCATAAATAGATAGTCCCCTCAATGAATCAAAAAAGCATGATCCTCGTTCAATCATGTCCACAAATAGATAGTCCCCTCAATGAATCAAAAAAGCATGATCAATAATTCCACTTTTAGATCCTCGTTCAATCATGTCCACAAATGGAAAACTGGTCCATGATTAAGAATGTCTACTTTTACTAGAGTTCTCATTATGCTCAAAAAGGAAAATACCAAACATGTGTTCCCTTCACATCATGTATCTAAAATGAATGTCCACCTCCACTTCTTCATATACCCTTTAAGTCTTCCATTCACTACTGCATGGTCCCCATCTCATTGAACAATAGCCAGCATGAAACTCTCAAGTCTTTGATTTGCATTTTTTGCGTCAGGGAAGGGCAAGCATAAAATTTAAATAAGTTTTCTTAAGGGAAGGTTGATGCATCATCAATGTTGATTTTTGTCTATCCCAAGCACACGAATGTAGACATAATACATGTGCTTGCAGGCCAGGAAGGGTTTACTTTCAAACTCTCTCTTTTGAAAGTTAGGACACATGTAGAAGGGCTTGGGATTGACATGCACCTCATAGAAATGCTCTAACATAACATAAAATACGACTTTCTCATTTGCCACCACTACTTTCTCATCCATGAAAATTACATCCAATGCCTCAGCCAATGCAATTTTTCTTTTTGAATCCTTAGAAATACCATGTCTCCATTTTTTGCTTCGCTTGCCACTTGAAGAGGTAAGTGGTCCTGTCCCATGGGTCATAGTATTTTTGGGGGTAAGTGGAATGCCATCATGCTTGAATGCAAAACCTCCTTTTATAAGGATTGAAGTCTCCTCTACAGAAGCATTGGTGCCCTTGTCAATAGACCAAATCCTTGGTTGCAAGGGCGCATGCTTAACTTGTTTATCAACATCCCATGTATGCTCCACATCATGATTGCAAAACTAGAAATATTGTGCAATAGGCTTACCTTGAAATTCCCTCTTTGACCAAAATGAAGGGCATAGTAACCCAGTTGATATACTTTCTATCACATTGCATCACTTCTTTCTATTTATAATACCAAAACATTTTCATTTGCAACAAACGGGCATTCTTCAGATGGCTCACAAACTTCTATGCAATTCCTCCTCTGAGACAATATTAGTTGGGAGATCCATTTCAATTAGCATTGCATGCACCTCATGGTCCAAGCCTACTTCTATACCTTGGTCATTTCTATTTTGAAAGTTTATCTTGCGCAGTCGTCCTTTTTGTTTTCTATCCCTTGACTCCATTGCATGGCTAGGCTTATGAGAGCTACAACCATCTAGAGCTTTTCTTTTCCTTTGAATTGTTTCTTTGTTCCTAGAAATGAAAGGCTCTCCGTACATGGGGGTGCCAAGAACTCCTCCTTGAATTGTTCGAGCTATGAATGTAGGTGAAGGGGTGTTTCTTGCAACCACCCTATTAATAAGAGCATCCATGTCGGGACCGCTTCTAGAGTATCTTTCAGTTGTGAAGGCCAATTGCCTTGAACATTGAATATATGTGTTGATCAAGTTAGTGATTCATGCATCATACAAACCAATTTTCTTCCTTCCATCCTCCCCTGCCAACCAACTTGCATGCATGCTCTCAGAAAGATTTGTGTTGGGAATACAAGCCCTCTCCCAAGGACTCAAGGAAGCGTGCAACCCAATAAAAAAGTCAGCAATTCCTCTTACATGTCTATTTTGTTCTTGTACTTGGGTATTCCCACCCCAATGATATTAGTACATGTGCATGTAACAAATAGAAAAAATTAAAAACATTTACATGTGTAGTACTACCCCAATGGTCTATTCTATTCTCCCACCATTTGATCCATCTCTTCAATGCTATGGCACTGTCTCGAGGTAGTCCTACTACTTGCTACCACCAATTTTGTATAGCTGTGGCATTCCTCTTGCCCTCTTCAATGGATTTTGAAAGGCACCACCTCTTGCATAATTTCAAGTGATGCTTTCGAATGTTTGAAGGCACGTATTTTGTTTTGTGCTTTTGTAAGCTTTGTTCCCAGTGAAAAAAACACAATCACTCTCTTCCTTCCAACACATTCTCAGGTCCCCCATTGAAAATAGTGCAGATCGCCATCCAATTTGCACTTGCTTCGTCCACCATAAAGCCTGCAAAGTCTACAGGAGGGTGTCCCACCCGAGCATCACATTATTAAGGCATCTCCAAAAGAGAATTTGTGTTTCTATATCCACTTCCTTTGTATTACAAATAGCAATCACCATGATCCCCTTTATGTGTAACAAGAGCACATATCAAACCCAACCTAGGCCATGAAATTTTAATGTTCCAAAAATTTGGCATCGTCAATAAACAAAGCATTTTGGAAAGGATGAGCCCTTCTCAAAGATGGTGGGCTGAAATAGAGTATGAAATTGAAGGCAAAAGTAACCATGGCATGGTACAAGAACCCATGTTTGCTGATATCACTTTTGGTGTGGAAGGTAAAAAATTTGGTATAGTATTTTAGTTTTCACCATAACAAATTGTGGTATCTTGAATTTAACCATAACTAAGAATAGTGTATTGGTTTTTTAGTTAGGATGACTATAACTTTGCCATACTCAAAGAGGAGGCCTGCCTCAAGGAGCTTGCATTTCCAGAGGCAAAAAGAAAACAATTCATAAACAAAGAGCAATATAAATTGAGGGACAAAGGATACAAGTACCTTGGAATAGCTAATCCTGCACATGGAGAGGATTTCTTTTATGTTTTGTTTGCATTGAATTGGGATGAAAAGAACATGATGGCTATTACCAAGGACAAATTGTATGCCATTTGTAGTGCTAATGTTGCTAAAGAGAGGTATGTTTTCCTCATGGACTAATATTCTCTTATTTTTTGGAATTGAACTTTATTTGGTTCAACAATATTGAAGTTATGTTTTGTTCAATAACAATATATTAGGAAAAGGGAGATTTTACTTCTCATGACTATCATAAAGGCAAAGGACTCCACTATGTCACACTTTTTGCGGATGTAAGGAGATTTCGTAGCTACATGAAGCAAGAGGTGTACTGGTTTCATATGATTGGAGAATGCTCCTTATTGATCAGGAGCTTACAAGTTGATGGCACTGAGATTCCAGGAGGCCTTAATGTTTTTTGGTTTCTTATCTGTGTAAGCCTCATGAGGTGTTTTTCCCTTGAGAGCCTTTGTGTAGCTCTGATTGTTTGAGAATGTAAACTACAGTATTTAGATATTTGGCCCAAAAATGGTTTGGTAATCCCTTGCCTTAGTATGCACCTTGCCATCTCCACAATGGTGTGATTCCTACATTCCACAACACCATTTTGTTGAGGTGTATGAGGCATTGTCAATTGATGCTTGATCCCTTTGCTCTTGCAAAAGACTTCAAACTCCTTTGAGTTAAATGTACCACTACCATCTATTCTAAATTTCTTCACACTTTTCCCTGTTTTATTTTCAACAAGTTTTAGCCATTGTTTAAACTTATCAAAAGCTTGAGCCTTATCATGAAGGAAGTATACCCACATCTTCCTATTATAGTCGTCAATGATCAACATGAAATAAGAAGATCCTCCCAAGGCTTGTGTAGGCATCTTACCGCATAAGTTAGCATTTTCCAACTCCATTTGCTCTATTCTTGGTTTCTTGTAAACAACTAAATGAGAAAGTTTTAGAATTGATTGGTGAGCCTACCCATTTGGAACACACACACATACTGAAGTATGGTTCCAAAGAAGTTACCTTTGTATTGAATGCATCCAACAACTTTGTATTGGATATATGTAGGGTGCAGGTGGCTATGGTCAACAAGATCTACAATATGTCTTCAGAAGAATGTAGAGGCAAGCTTATCCTCAAACTTGATGAGAGTGAGATTATCATGGGGCAAAAACTTGAACATGTGAGTATACCACTTATGAATCAAGCATTGGGTCCTGAAATCAATGAAAACCATCATTTATACTTTAGTGTGCAATCAGAGAATGAAATATGGTAGCTTGCAACATTTGAAGTACCAAAAGAGGACCATGAAGTACTTAAAGTTTTTTTAAACCTCACTAATATACCTAGTATTATTCAACAACAAAATAATGGAGCAACTTTACATGTTGAAGGATTTGGGGACTATCAAGTTGAATGGCATCTTGTAAGTGATTTAAAAACAATGAAGTGTATGTTTGGTTTATCGAATGCAAAAAATGCAAAATTTTCATGTATATATTGTATGCAAGCTAGGAAGAAAGGAAAGATGCAAAGAAAGAATGGCTTGCCAAGACAGGACAACAAGGTGCTTCAACATGTGATAAAAAAGTCATGAGAAATGGAGTGCTAGTCCTAGTGGATCTTGTTGAGATGAGCGGATCTAGAGCATGGCTATGGTGGCTTGTAGGCATAGAGTGAACTCATGATGATGAAAACAAAGACACTGTTTGTTACACAAGTGAATTAGGTTCCAAGATGGAAGCTTGGACTCATAAACACAATCTTGTGTATTACTGACAATGACAAGACACTTAATTGAAAGTACAAAGCATCATGAAATTGTATTCATTCTATATGAAAAGTGGTAGTCAAGTACAATGCTTTATAGTTGTTGGATGGGTAGCAATCTTCCCTCTCTATGCATATGGGATTATTGTAGCCTGCATGTCCTAAGCCCAGACTGCCTCATACAAAGAGGCTACATTAGGTGTGATTGCAAATATCTCAACACCCCTCCTCAATCACAACCAAAAAGTACAAAGTGTGTAGAGGCTTTAGTGAAAGTAACACCCGCAAAGTGTGGGCACACCATAAACATGGCAAAACACCAGAGGCTATTGCAGAAAAGGCTAAGTGTGGGTACCACAAACATAATGGTCATCCAGAGGCTTACAGAGGCTATAGTACAAGGCTACATGAGGAGTTTAAAAGCTTATGGTAAAGACATTTGGGCTAGACATTACAAGGCTAAAGAAGTTAGTAAAAATTTTGATCAAGGACCGGCAAGCCCTTGCAGTTTTCAGCATTACTTTTGACATAGATATTCAATTCATTGTAGGTCTTCTTATCAGAGTAGTTCAACTTGCCCTTTTTGATTATGTACTTGTTGTTCACTTTGCTTGTCGATTCAGAGTCTTCATGATTTTTCTACTTCTTCTTCTTATTCTTTTTCTCTTTGATCTTTCCTTCATGGTCATCATTTTCATGGACTTTGCTTGCATTAGTCATTTGGTTCTTGTCTTTATGGTCCCCCTCAAGAAAAGGTACAATCTTTGAGATTTGTATGATGACTAAGGTAGCTGGAGTGTCTTCAAAATCTATAAATGGAATCATTGATTGCACTTGGATGTAGGTTACTACATTTCTTCCTGTAGAAAAAGCATCCTCTATGTATTACAATTTGGCAAGGAGAATTGTATCACTCTTCATAACAAGCATCTTTATAAAGGAATTCATTTTTTTCATTCCCATAAATGAGAATGAGCTTCAAATTCTGAGTTTGCACTGCAGAAGAGTTACACTTTAATGTGTCAATAGACACAAGAAGATTAGTGTTTATCAACATTGAATGAGTATAAAAAAGACACTATCTTTAAGCTTGGTGTTGAAACTGAGTTTGATTTCTTGCTTCCCTCGCTGATTTGAATTGGAAAGTGAGTAGATCAGAGTGAATTAGAATTGTAGAGGGTTGGTTGAGCCCAAAGGAGTGAGAGATTGAAAAATTTTATGAGCTTGAGCCCAAAAAGCTATGGCTGCCCTTTAGGGTTTGCAGTGGTGCGACTAGTTTTTTTTGCTGATTACAGTAGCTATAGTGAAGTATTTGCCACGAGATTTAGTGAGGGAGAAGCTTACATAACAAGCTTCAAATGCCCTATGGCAGTAGACTGAATCGTGACGCGTGTGATTGGCTGAAGTTATACTACTGGGATAGGGCACAGATTTGGTAGCGAGCTCAAATTCATGCAATGCTGGGCTCAACGATGGGTAATGTTGGACTATGATGTATCAGGGAGCTTCGCCACGAGTAGAGGAATGTTTCTCCAGAAGGAATCATGGGCTGAGATGAGCTGTAGTGTGAGATCTAGGGGCTCAACCAGAGCTATGTGCTGTTTGGCTATGGCTGCCACAAGCTTGGCTGAAGTTGAAGTTGAGAAAAGAAGTCATACACTGATCCTGAGCTAGATGTGAGTTGGGTAGAGATTGAGAGGAATCAAGAGAGGCTGGAGAAGTAATGCCATTCCCGATTGGGCTCTGATACCATGTCGAGATGAGCAGATCTAGAGCATGGCTATGGTGGAGAAGCAATGCCATGCCCGACTAGGGTCTGATACCATGTCGAGATGAGTGGATCTAGAGCATGGCTATGGTGGCTTATAGGCATAAAGTGAACTCATGATGATGAAAACAAAGACACTGTTTGTTACACAAGTGAATTAGGTTCCAAGATGGAAGCTTGGACTCATAAACACAATTTTGTGTATGACTGACAATGACACGACACTTAACTGAAAGTACAAAGCATCATGACATTGTATTCATTCTATATGAAAAGTGGTAGTCAAGTACAATGCTTTATAGTTGTTGGATGGGTAGCAATCTTCCCTCTTTGTGCATATGGGATTACTGCAGCCTACATGTCCTAAGCCCAGGCTGCCTCATACAAAGAGGCTACATTAGGTGTGATTGCAAATATCTCACAGATCCAAACTAGCACCCTATTTTGGAAATACCATTGACAAGGGTTCACTTTTGCACATTGCATTGTTTGGTTAGACTAATTGAGAAGCTAGTATATGAATATGTATGCTTTGCATACAAGTTGTAGCCTATGTTGAAAGTTGATGCTACATGTAAGAAGATATAACAAGTCCTCTCTGAAGTTGGATCGCATAAGGGATAAGTAGAAATAAAAAGTGAGAAAAAATCGGGCAAGAGTGGAAACATCCCTTGCAAACCATGCTTTGGAAAACCCAAGGTTAGGAAGTTTGTATCTCCACCTCAAGATGAGGAAGGCAATATACTTGTGAAACAACCAAAGAAGTATGAAGCATGGAAAAAGTTGCATCTTGCTATTCTAGATTGGAGCAATGGGGGAAGAATGAGGATTGCAAAGGTAGATGTGTGGATACACCCAGATAGATTAGAAACTCTCTTACAAAAGTTGAGGTTTAGGGATGGTGATATCAATACATTTAAAGAGACAGCTGCTAAATTTCACAACTCTATGGGCAGAGGCATGGACTTCAAATAACATAACACACTACATGGTCAGTATTGTCACCATTATAAAAATATATCATTATTGTAAATTATTTTGTGTTTCTAATCTCTTTCTTATGTAGCATATACTTGAGGCACATGGTCCATACTTTGGCAATATATGAAGTGAGGAAAGCAAGATATGAAAATAACATAGCTAGACAATGCCATGCAAAATGGTTGGCAACCCAAGAGAGAGATGTCAAGAAATAGAGACCTAGATAAATAGTATAATTTTGATGCATTTAGAGTCCAAGAGAGAGTACAAGTACTAAGGATATGACTCATCAATACTCCTATCTTAAACATGACATGTAACACTCCTATCTTAAGCTTTAGACAGTTTGTCTATTTGAATTTGGCTTAAAAAACATTTTGCAAATTTTGTTTAAAATTTCAAAGGTTCAAACTATGTTTTTCAAAGTTTTGAAATCAATTGCTCTATTTTTTGGGTCTATTAATCTTAAGCCACACTTCTTGGGAAAAGGGACAATGTAACAATGCCTATCTTAGAGAGTGAAGTTTAAGGTTATCTCTAGTTGAGTCCTTTATTTGACTATAGATATAAGATATTGTTGAAACTTTCAAAAAATTAAATTTAAATTATGAAAAGTCAATTTTGAAATCCTAAGACAAAGAGAGAGAGGGGCATGAGGGGGTGGTAGAAAGAGACAGAGAGAGGGAGGGATGGGGTGGAGAGAGAGAGAAGTTCATTTATACTATAGGAAGTTTGAAAGTTTATTTATACTAAAGTAATTTAAAGTTCATTTATACTAAAGTAATTTTAAAGCTCATTTATACTACAGTAAGTTTAAACGTTTTGTATTTAAGTTAGGTCTCTCCTTTCATTTTTTCCTGTTACTCTTCTATTGAGATATTTACAATTACACCTACTTCAGTCCCTCTATAAGGAGCAGTGAGGGCTCAGGACCAGAATCCCATATGCACAGTAGGAGAAAGTACGACCACTCAATTCCTATAAAGCATTGTACTTGCACTCTTTTTCTAATGCAATGATAGTACTCTTTTCTTTCCAATAAAGTGTCATGTCACTATCAATACACAAGATTGTGTTTATGAGTCCAAGTCTCAATCTTGGAACCTAATTCACTTGTGTGAAAATTTGTCTTTGCCAGGGTCAATGTCTTCACGAGTTTCTTTTTCCTCTTTCAAACTCCATAGCTTCCGCATCTGCCATGCTCTAGATCCCACGTATTTTAACATGGCATCAGAGCACAGCTGGGCATGGCTTAGCTCATTTTAGTAGCTCTTCACCTCTGGTCCATCTCTACCCAGCTCAGTCTCAGCCTATGAACTCACTCTCCATCTCCACCTTCAAGCTTGCCTTCATGGCTACCATAGCCAACAACACCCTATCAGATTTAAGCTTTTGTATCTCACTCCACAGGCCAAATCTTACCGAGCTTCCCTCTAGAGAAGTGTTTCCCCACTATTGATGCTTCTCTATATCATCTCAAAATTTGACATTGCTCCATCCACTACTCAACATTGTCAATTTTCTCAGGTTTCATTCTGTGGCCTCCATAGCCAGGCAGTACCTAGGCATCTTGGAGCTTATGGATCTCACACTACACGCCACCATTGATCATGACATCTTCTAGGGGAATATTCCTCAACATTAGGCGCTCTATCTTATCACAAAAAATGTCAAGATTGATGCGTGCTGAGACCAGCATTGAAGAAAATGTGGAGAACTGATAAAAAATGCACCTGTTGTTGTCGTTCGCCTTGCACACTTAAATTCGGCATCAGTTATGACCACCATCATGGGATTTTGGTGGAGCATAAAGAGAGCTTCATTTCCATAAAAAAAGTTTCCAAAATGATCAAGTGTAGCTCCTGCAATGTCAGAAAAACCAGGTTGCCTTCAGAACTAACTGTGACTCCATAGCCAAACTTCACCAAGCTAAAAAATCTCATCATTTTCTCTCTCTTGCCACCTGGAACAACCCACTGTGACTCAGATCTGAAGGTCCCAGGATCAAATCAAGAAGGGGAAGATTTGGATCTGAAAGAACTTGAAGGATTTTGCAAATTTGGAAGACTCAAGGAAGAAACATAGTGTCCATTGACACTCATTTAGTGCTCTTAGCACTTGTGTCTTTTGACACATCTCAACCAACTCTTATGCTGCTTAAATATGATAATTCTAAAGCTGATTTGCTGCTATTCTCGCAAGTCTAACATGGAAAAAGATTCTCCAATTGCCCATTTCAAAGGAGTCAGGTTTCATACCTGGTAGACTCACATCAAACTCATCCTGATGAAGAAAGGCCTTTGGGCCATTACCACCGAAAAAGAAAAGAAGCCTCGTGATGCGGACCTTGCTGTCACTTGGCAAAAGAATGATGATAAGGCTCAATCCATTATCAAACTGGAACTAGATGACAACTATATCCACCATGTGGATAACTGTGAGACTTCACAGGATACATGGAAGAGACTTGACACATTGTTTGGTGCACAGTCTAAATCATCAAAGTATGGCCTCTTGATTGAGTTTTTCAGGCTTGAAATGAAGTCCAACAATCACTTGCCACACATCTAAATTACATGGAAGGACTTCTAACCCAACTTGCAGAAATCAATATTAAAATGGAAGAAGATGTTTGCATCAGTGTTCTACTTAATAGTTTGCCTTCTGAATATAATAATGTATCAACAACTTTAATCAACATGCCAAACCCTGAACTTGTTAATATCCAGACATTACTATTAGAGGAGGAAAAGAAGCTAAAAACTAAGGAAGAACTAAGCACCTCTAGAGATGAACATGCATTATATGTTGGCAATAGATACAAAGGCAAGAAGGATCAGCACTTCTATGACTTTTGCAAAAGCACTGGGCACACCTAGAAGTTCTACCATGCTAGAAAGAGGTCCCAAAAGGTCTATCTAGTTGCAGTCAAAGAAGAAGAAGAAAACATAGCAAAGGAAGAAGAAGAAGAAGAAAACCACCAAAACCTCATTAGTCCTTCTATTTAGATAGAATTTTTTAGCTTTGTATTTCCTAGCCCTAATGCCTCGGACATAAACTTGTAAACTCCTCATGTAGCCTTGTACTACAGCCTTTGTACACTTTGTGAGACCCCTGTTATAGCCTCTGGATGTCCACCATGTTTATGGTACCCACAGTTAGCCTTTTCTACGACAGTCTTTGGTGTTTTGCCATGTTTATGGTGTGTCCACACTTTGCAGGTGTTGCTCTCACTAAAGCCTCTACACACTTTGTACTTCTGGTTGTGATTGAGGAGGGGTGTTGAGATATTTACAATCACACCTACTTCAATCCCTTTGTAAGGAGCAGTGAGGGCTTAGGACCAGAATCCCATATGCACAGTAGGAGAAAGTACCACCACTCAATTCTTATAAAGCATTATACTTGCGCTCTTTTTCTAATGCAATGATAGTACTCTTTTCTTTCCAGTAAAGTGTCATGTCACTATCAATACACAAGATTGTGTTTATGAGTCCAAGTCTCAATCTTGGAACCTAATTCACTTGTGTGACAATTTGTCTTTGTGAGGGTCAATGTCTTCATGAGTTTCTTTTTCCTCTTTCAACCTCCATAGCTTCTGCATCTAGCATGCTCTAGATCCAGCGTATTTTAACATCTTCACTCTACCCTTCACTTTTCTATCCTAGGTCATCACAACCATGGCACATTCCAAGCTTCCTATCAAGAAGGCACATACAAGAGCAAGAGCTCAATACTCTTCTAAATTTAGTGAGCATACTATGAGGGATAATGACCCCTTGGTGGCCAACAATGATGGCCCTACTATAGCTAATAATGGTGGTGCTAATGTGGTCAACAATGGTGGCCCTAGTGTGGTCAATAATGATGGCCCTTCTACCAAGAATAATGGTCTACCATTGTCCAAAAATGGTGGTCCACGTGCTCCAGTTGCTCCAACTCCCACTACTGCTCTAGCTGGTAATATATGTCCTCTAATACATAAGAAGCAAAGATGGAGACCAAGCACAGCTGCTCTACATGAGATTGTTGAGATTTAGGCAATCACACTTAGTATAGCCTCTTTGAGGAGCAGTCTGGGTAAAGGATATGTAGGCTATTGAGAATCCCATATGCACAAAGCGAAAAAGTAGACCTATTCTAAAGCTATAAAGCATTGTACTTGCCTTTCATTTTGAATGCAATATTATGGTACTTTTGTCCTTTCAATTAAGTGTCTAAGTCATTGTCCAACCACACAAGGCTGTGTCTATGAGTCCAAGTTTCAATCTTGAAACCTAATTCACTTGTGTGATATTCTACCTTCAACTCTGTGTCTTCATGAGTTCACTCTATGTGTTCAAGGCACCATAGCCATACTCAAATCCATGCATTTCAACATGGTATCAGAGCCATGCTAAGCATGGCATTGATCCTCCATCTCCTTTCCACTTCTATCTAGCTCAACCTGAGCTCATGACTTCATGATTGACTCCATTTTCACTTTTGGCTTCACTCAAGCTTCTTGTCTGCTGCCATAGCCATGCAGCACCTACCCTACTTTGAGCTCTTGGATCTCTTCAACCAGGCTAGATCTTGATTGGCTTTCTTCTGAGGATTTGTCCCTCTACTCTAGATGCAGCTCCCTGTTACCTCAATCATTGACATTGTCCCTTCTATAGCCTAACATGATCAAAATTCATGGTCATTTCCTGTCTGTAACCCATCATCTAGTTGTACGGCTAGTCTCCCTGTGCACAGCGTGACATCCACTCTAACCATAGGGCTTTGAAAGCCCACTACTCAAGCTTCCTTCTCATCAAGGCTTGCACCAAATGATCATGTACACAAGCTGTAAAAACAGGAAAAACAGTCACTTGCCATGAAACCCTAAAGAGAAGCCATAACCTTCAAACATAAAGCTTACTTTTCTCTTCATTTCTTCACTCCTCTTGGCTCAAGGGACCTAGTAACACTCTAATCTTATTGAGTATTGAAATTCCTAACATCAAATCAAGGAGGGGAAGATTCAGTTTTAGAAGATCTTGAAGGATATTGAAGATTTGGAAGACTCAAGGAAGAAGATAAAAACATGGTGTCTATTGACACTAATCTAGTGCTCTTAGCACTTGTGTCTTTTGACACAATCAAATTTTCTACTGCTCAAATATGAGAATTCAGTGCTAATTTGCTACTGCTCCAATAATCCAACATGGGGAAAGATTCACTAACATGTCGATTCAAAGGAGTCAGGTTTCACACCTGGCAAACCCGCATCAAACTCATCCTAATGAAGAAGGGCCTATGGGCCATTACCACAATGGACAAGAAAAGAAGCCTCAAGATGCAACTCTTGTAGCTACTTGGCAAAAGAATGATGAAAAAGCACAAGACATCATCAAATTGGAGTTGGATGATAGCTACATCAATCATATGAATGCTTGTGACACATCTCATGACACTTGGGATAGATTACATACCTTGTTTGGTGCACAGTCCAAGTCCTCAAAGTATGGTTTACTAATTTAATTTTTTAAACTTGATATGAAGTTTAATACATCCCTGGCATCTCATCTGAAGTTCATGGAAATTCTTCTAACTCAGCTTGCAGGAATAAATCTCAAAATGGATGAATATATTTGTATTGGTGTTTTGCTGAAAAGTTTGCCTCCTGATTATGATAATGTTTCCATTGCCTTAATCAACATGCCAAACCCTAAATTGGTTGACATTAAGGCCTCTCTATTGGAAGAAGAAAAGAAGATAAAAAATAAAGAAGAGTCAAGTACTCCTAACAAGGATGAACAAATGTTGCATGTCAGTAATAGGAACAAAGGAATAAAAGATAAGCTACTTTTTGACTTCTGCAAAAGGATTGGATGCATTGAGAAGTTTTGCCATGCTAGAAAGGCATCTCAAAAGTCCTACCTTAAAACTGTAAAAGAAGAAGAAGATCATGGAGCAAACAAAGAAGAAGAAGAAGAAGAAGACCATCAATAGAAGAAGAACAAGCCTCACTAGTCCTTCTATTCCCAATTTTGTGATAGACTTTTTTGAAGCCTTGTATAACCTTGCCCTCATGCTTCTGTCATAAAGCGTTGTAAACTCCTCATGTAACCTGGCATTACAGCCTCTGTACACTTTATGAGGCCCCTATTATAGCCTTTGGATGTCCATCATGTCTTTGGTATCCACATTTAGCCTTTTTTGTGATAGCCTATGGTGTTTCCCATGTTTGTGGTGTACCCACACTTTACAGGTGGTGACTGACTAAAGCCTCTACAGACTTTGTGCCTTTCTGGTTGTGATTGAGGAGGGGTGTTGAGATTTAGGCAATCACACCTAGTATAGCCTCTTTGAGGAGCAGTCTGGGAAAAGGATATCCAAAATCCCATATGCACAAAGCAGAAAAGTGGACCTATTCTAAAGCTATAAAGCATTGTACTTGCCTTTTATTTTGAATGCAATATGATGGTAATTTTGTCATTTTAGTTAAGTGTATGTGAGTCATTATCCAACCACACAAGACTATGTTTATGAGTCCAAGTCTCAATCTTAAAACCTAATTCACTTGTGTGACATTCTACCTTCAACTCTATGACTTCAAGAGTTCACTCTAAGTGTTCAAGCCACCATAGCCGTGCTCAAATCCATGGAGTCCAACAATGATAAGGAAATTCCAGAAGACTACCAACTTAATCATTCTGAAGGCACCATTCTTTAGGTTGGTGCAAGAAATACTACAAGATCTGCAATCAAGGCATCATCACAAGTTCTTTTAAAAAAACTAGACAAGGAATGAGGGGCAATGGTCAAGCCAAGCATTGCTTGCTCTCCAAGAGGCAACTGAAAGCTACTTGATTGATCTCATGAGTAATGGTCAACTTCTAGCCATTTATGCCCGAGGTATCACTATTAAGCCCATAGATTTGATTCTTTTTTATAGGATTTGCAACAACAAGGGTTCATTTAATTTTAATGTCAATAACATGCTTTAAGAAGATACATTGTCAATAGATCTATGTTTAGCTCAGGTCTGATTATAGATTTTATGGAGCTTAGTTTTTTGTTATCCTTTTAGTAGAACTTAAACTATTTAAGAGTAGTGGCCTTCAAAACTGAGCTAAATTTTGCCTAGCTCTAGTTGTACTTGGTGTGGTGTACTATCTATCATGTATTCTGTAGTTTCGTAATGGTATATCCAGTATGTGACATTCTATTTTGCCCATGATTTGCATTGTGTGAATTTTTAAGTTTCCAATTTTGCAAGTAGTTTCGTTGAGGATAAATTTTATGTGCAATCACGCACACATCAATGAACAATTATACTTGGACTAATGCACTATATCTTTACTATATTTTATGGTTTGGCAATATTATATCCAATATATAATATGCTATTTTTTCCATCATTTATATTTTGTGAATTTTTAAGTTTCCAATGTCACACACAGTTTGGTCCAAAATAATTTAATACACAATTACGCACACTTGATGAAATATTTCTATTCTCAGTGAAGTATAATCCACTTAATGCATTTTCCAAAAAAGATTCAATCATCAATTTTATAAACAAGAATCCAGTGAAACTTCACCCATATGCTGGGCATCATAAGAACTCATGAAAACTAAAAAATTGGCCCCATAAGAAGTCTTTGGGATAGACTGGAGGCTTGCTTGCGGGGCCCTGATTTTCCAGATTCAGGGCCCCACACATGAGCCTCTAGCCAGGTATCTTAAAGGCTTCTAACGGGGCCAAAATTTTTTTGGTGGTTGATGTGTCCTAGAAGAATCCACAAATAAAAGTTCAAGTCAATTTGATCATTGGTAATATTTTTCTAATCTCTAAATACACTAGTTAAAGTTTATAGATTTTTAAAAATTTTGGCTATAAGTTGAAAGTTTCATCTCATTTTACCCATTTGAGTTTTGTGTTTCAAGTTCTCACTCTTGGAATATATGGTATACACCAAGCAAGTGGCTTGGAGATTCCCCCCAAGAACTCCTATGTAGAGGCAGCCTCCCCCTACTCCACTACCACCACCACCATGCCACCATCGCAAGCATCAATGGAAGCCAAGCATAGTGGCCATCCGAGAGATCCACCATTATCAGAAGACCATGCACCTCTTGATACCAAAGGCTACATTCGAAAACGTGATGCGAGAGACAATGCAAAACATATTGATTAGAAATAGTAGAATACACTTTCTCGATAGTTCAAGTGTGGATCAACCTGATCAGTGGGGTCTGCCCAAGCCCTCCTTGCACTACAAGAAGATATTGAAGCCTTCCTCATTGACTTGTTCGGAGACTTGATCTATGTAGCAGTGCATGCAAGGAGGGTCACTATCATTGATAGGGATCAACGGATAGTGAGATTCTTTTGCCAATGGAGGGACAATCCTAGTAGAGAGCAACAATAATAGGAGTATACTAGTGAAACATCGATGGAATCTAGCTTTTGAAACGATTTTGTAAAACCTTGTTTGTATTGGATCCTATGTAAATTGTTATGAATATGAATACACATTTTTTAGCACATCTTATTTTTGTTTGGTCACTTGTTATTTGTTTTATTTATTTATTTAAGTTATTCTTATGTATCTTTGGATAAATAAATATTACATACAAATTTGATAAAGTGTTGTGTATTAAATTTAAATAAATCTGATAAATAAGCATTACATTCAAATAAAAATAATAATAAACAACACGTATCACAAACTACATTGCACACAAATCCAATAACATTGATTTTCATTATTACAAGAGAAGATTATAAATTGTGTTACATTGCAAAAGAGATATCATTAGGTAGTAAGTACATCTAATTGTCCTAGGCTTCTTGGAGCTAGGCTCCCCATGGTTAGAGCTGCTGTTTATCATAGGCAATAATGCATTTTGCCCCAAAAGTTCTTGCCTAATGATAGTGAGGACTTCAACTCTGGCAATCATACTATAGGCCACCATGGAGAAAAGTGAGCCAGGCCTAGTACTTGTGAACAAGTAGAGCATCTTCAAACATTGAAGCAACACTACTTTCTCCAAGCTAGAGTTGGTCGGGATGGTTTTAAGGGACCAACCTTTGTCAGTGTCCTCAACTTTAGGAAGTTCTCAATGAAAGTAGAACATGTCTTATGAAATATACTATGTCACTGACAAGTTGGCCAATATACTCTTTCAATGCGGTGTCTTGCACCCTTCCTTGGCTACCAGATTGGCCACCTTGCCTAGATGAAAACTTATCTATATAGATAATTTCTTGCATCACATAAGTTCAGTATCAAACTCACTATTCATGGATGTTAAAGATATATACTTCAGTTTTATGTGCAACTTCACCCATAGGGCCTCCAGGGCATGTGGGCCCCCAAATGTGAGCCTGTAGATAGGGCTCCTACAAGGCATCCCCAATTGTTGAATGTTGAAATGACTAGATTTTTTTTGTTGATTTTTGTTGTTTTAGAGGCCTAAATGGTTAATTTTTAATGGATTTTGAGTGATGTTTAGTTGTTTTGGAAGTTTTTGAGTGTTTTGGATGATACTGATTATGTTTTGAAAGCTCATGATAATTCTCAGTAGAAATATGAGGTTCTGTGATGTTCTGATAGGTTCTGTTGAGGTTCTGATACCTTCTGTTTTGTTCTAATTTTCTTCTGTATGACACATGGATTGATGATTGATGAATGTTGAGGTCTTTTGAAAGCTTATTAAATAGTTTTTGATAGTTTGGAATGGTTTTTATGAGGTTCTGATGTTTTTTGTTGACCTTTTGTAACCCTTTGTAGAGCTTTTGTTCCTGTTTTGTTCTGTTCTGTATGCTTCTGTAAGTGTTTTGTGGAATGTATGTGTGACTTTAGGAAAGTTTTCTAGCCTTGGAAAGAGGTGAATGTAAGTTCAAAAGAGCTCAAGGAAGTGGAAGAAGTAGTTGCTGAAGACTCAAAAGAAGATTGGAGTGAAGTGACAGTAATAAGCTATGAAGAGTCATTGTAGTGGCTCTGGTGACCTTTCATATCAAACACACCTCTTGGAAGGGGCATCCACGACCTAAGAAGGATTATTATGAGTGATTATTGAGTATTGTAGTGAGAAGATGATGTACTATTGATTAAGAGAGAAAGAGAGAGTTAGAGATAGCTAATTCTATGTAAAAACAATGTATTTTTCTATGAGAGATTGAGAGAGAGAACTATGAAGATAATGAAGATGAATCATATGTGATTACTTCCATTCAAAAGTGGCGTGTTCTTTTGTGTTCTTGTTAGTTTTGATGGATTCTATGAAGGTGTTGAATATTATGATTGATTCTATCAAATCTGTGGGAGATATCTACTATGATGATGCGTGAAGATTTGTTCTCTTCCTTGTTGTAGTTCTCTAAATAATAAAACAAAAGCTTGTTGATGTTACAAGATAGATTTTCTTGCAATAGAAACCCCTTTTCCTTGGTTTCTCTCTTGGGGCTCCATGTTTTTGGTGTGCAGTTGGGGAGAATTGCCATCAACAAGCATTAGAAGAAGCTGAAAATGAAGGAACTGGCATTGCCAAGAAGAGAAGAATTCAATGGATGTTTGCAAAGTTCCTTCTTCCACTAAAGAGTTGGAGATTCTCATTGCCAAAGCCACTATCTACAAGAAGTTCATCCCACAATGGTGAAAACATATTACCATCGTGATGCAAGCTCTATGTGGTGGACTATTTCCTCTTTCTGTTGAAGCAACATAGATGTGCATCTTGGTGGCAAATTGTTTGGGAACCAACTGAAGTGCAGAATCAAAGAGAATGACCATCCATGGAAGATTTGGCATTCATTGAGAAGTTTCTAGACATCATCAAGTGGGAGATTGTGAAGAAGCTTCATGAGTCGTGGTCAATGAAGATTCGCAAAAACAAGAAAGAAAAGAGTTGGAATTTGTTTGTGGGTGCTCAACAACAGGACACGTGGGATGCCTGATGCACTGACAATCTCCTGTTTGTTTAATTAGCAACCCACTAGTTGGTGGATAGATTATTCTTGAAAACATACACTATTGAAACCGTTAGAAGCTGCCATTATTATGATGATGGCACAACAATGATCCTCAGAAGAACGAGTTTTGATACTTTCAGAACGGAATATCTCCCCCCTTTGTAGTGGCTTGAAAGTTGAATTCAGAGACATAGAAAAGCAAGAAGTAGAAGAGATGTTGGCTAGAGAGTCCTCCAGAGATTGAAGCCCCTATGATTCTGTTCTGTTGAGTATAGACCAACTGGTTGGACCTAACCCTCTGATAAATGACACAATTAAGAGGCAAGTACTAGAACGAGTCGAGGGGTATGTGAGAAGAGAGAAGGCTAAAATCAAGGCCGAGAACGAGCTTGCAGCAAAAGCCTAATGACACCCTAAAAGCACTCTTTATAGAAGTCCCCATGGGAACTCAAGGTTCCCTTCCTAGTTAGATTCATCCTAGAAATATGGATGTCATGCCAGCAAATGTAGTCCCATTGCCAATTTTTAAGGGAGAGTACAATGAAGATCCTGATCTTGATATAGCAGAGTTTATGGTAGCATGTGTGGCTAACAATGCCAGAACCCTTGAGCATCGATTAGCAATATTCCTAGCCACTTTCAAAGGCGCGGCGTTTCAATGGTATGAGAGACAAGCAATAGGAACTTTTGGCACATGGGACGACCTAAAGTTGGCCTTCATCACTAAATTCATGCGTGAAGAGCGGATGCGAGAGGAGTTCATAAACCTAAGTCAGTCCTCTGGAGAAAGAGTAGAAGCTTATGTCTCGCGAATGGAATCCATTCTGAAGAGATGGACTAATCATCATTTGGATGAAGGCAGCCAGAAAGGAGTGTTCCTTTGAGGCCTACAACCAGAAGTTTGCAAGTTTGTGGAATTGAGAAGACCAGTCAATTTGCAAGCTACAATGGAAGGTGCAAGACTGTATGACGAAGTTGAAGCAAGGTTGTCAATGACCTCAGGAAGAGGAGTCTTACCTCCTTCCATGCCAGGAATGGTATACCCACCAAATGCAATTCCAGGGACAGTTCCCTACCCCTATCCCCATATGCAAATAGTGCCGCAATACAATGCACCTAATCCATCGTGGTCACAAATGACAATGCCTCAAATGATGGTTCAACCACAGTAGCAGTGGTCTCAAACAGTTCCTCCAATGGCGACTCAACAACAATGGAATCCTACTCACTAGAATCAACAACCCCAAGTCTCAATAGGAGCTCCAAATTAGAACCAGAAGAGGACCTCCTGGATCAACCCAACCAGTGTATGCAGTAATTATAGAAGCTTCCCAAAACCCTAGTACAAGTACTCAAGGAGGTGAAAATTTGAAGGACTACCTGTCCAATTTAGTGGCAAGTATCAAGAAAGAGCTTATGAATGTGATTACAGAGCAGCTACAGACACTGAAGGTGAATACCGCCAATATATCCACTCCTGCGGGAGGTGGGAGAGATGTGATGTGTTCTAATACATGGTGCGGAAAGTGCCATCAAGCGGGACATTTAGCCACTGAATGTACCCGAAAACCAACCATTCCTTGAGCCTTCTCTTCATACTGTTTGAGAAAGAACCATACAGAGGATATTTGCTCTTTGAAAGAAAGAAAGATGAAGATGCAAGATTCAACTTGTTGGAATCCAAAATGACAATGTAGGACATTGGACCAAAGCCTAGGGAGTTTGGTCCTAATTTTTGGTCCAAGGAGGTTTCCCTCTCAAAGTTACAAAGGATGACAGTCTGTGGCGATGGTCAAAGATCAAAGGTGGAACGTTACAGATGTGGAGAAAAGGGTCATATATCTCCGAATTGTCCAAACCCTAGAAGATCCGTGGATTACAAGCCCTTATGCAATTGATACAAAGGAAAAGGCCACATTGCAAAAGATTTTCCAAGTCCAGCCCCTGTGAAATCTACTTTTGATACCCAACAAAAGACCCAAGAACGTGCTTCCAATTTTGGTGGAATTGGAAGTGGCTACAATAACACGAGCAAAGTAAGGAGAACCCGTAGTTCCAAAAGAGAACATTCCTTCTTCCGAGACTATGAAGTTCAACCTTCCTCGGGAAAAAAAAAACAATGCAATCCAGAATAAGGAAGTACAGAGCACTACAGATCCACAGAGAGCTATAGGGACAGCTGCAGAGACAGGACCAAAGGTCCAAGAAATAGAGAATGTAGAAGTACCTCCTCATGAAGAAGAAGCACAGATGTTGCTGCTCCTAGAAGAAAAAGGGAAGATAAAAGTGGGCATGGCCCCATTTCTCAGTCAATTGGAAAAGCCTGTGGATCCTATCAAAGAGTACGATTTGGTCAAAGATCTAGACACCTTTAGACCAAACCTTACTTTTTGACAGTTGCTGATACTGTCTCCCAGTTTTTTCAAAAAAGATTCAAAAGCATCTTGACAAGAAGACGTGGCCTAAGGATTGCTCCCCCAATAACAACAAAGTCCAATAGAGCCTCAGAACCCGTGAAGGAAGTAGATGAAGCCAATGCCTTCTTAGATCCTGGAACCCCAGAGATTGGTGTATGAATAGAAGGATGCTTTATTGCAGATGCATTGATTGATGGAGATTCATCAGTAAACATAATGAAGAATGTGACAATGAAGGATCTAGGTTTGCGAGAATGCAATCTACATAGTGGCTTATCATATTGGCAAACCAAAGCAGAATCAAACCGTTAGGAAACCTCCCATACTTAAAAATAACCCTTGCAAGAAGAGACTATTGGCTGACATATTTGGTGGTTAAACCAAATTCCTATGAGACCTCATACCCTCTATTGTTTAGGAAGACCTTGGCTTTTTGAAGCAAAAGCAAGGATGGACTGGTTCAAAGGAACCCTAACCCTAGGTAGATGACCTAATAAAGTGGTGTTGAAGTTGTATGGATCACAAAAAGGCAATGGATCTACGTCCATCGAAGTCATAATAGACTCCTCCAATGAAGCAACAGATGGCACATCAGGAGACGAAGAGGTGTCAAACAGATCTTTTCCAAGAAAATAGAGGCACATTTCCTAACAGTGGGCACTGTAAGACAATTATCGAAGGAAGGAAAGTCTTTGTCCATGGGAGAATACCTCCTGCCTAAACCTGAATTGACTTCTAAAGTCACATCTAATAGTGAAATAGAATCATGGATGTACTATTCTCCCTATTACATGGAAGTCCCATAGAGTCAGAGATAGAGGCAAAGTAAGAGACAAAGTTAGAGAAGGAGACAGAGATAGAGACAGAAGCAGAAGCAAAAGCAAAAGCAGAGGACATAATAGAGAGCTTGCTCTTCTCTTAGAAAGCACCCATAGATATCAAACAAATCCTAAAGAGGATGAAAGTGATAATGCAGATGAAGATTATGAAAGCGAGCTAGAAGGATCTATCCTACTCATAGAAGGCAGAGATGAGGAAGACATTCATGAAGGCTCAGAAGCAGAATATCCCTTTCTGTTTGACAGAATGATTGTGGTACCCTAATCCATGAACCATGTCATATGCAAAGCCTTTATAAGAAATGGATTAAGAAGAATAGGCCTTCCTTCAATAGTGGCTCTTTTCATCCAAAGTTACCCTTCCTTAAAGAAGATGGTGACAATGCACCTTGCCAACAACCCCTAGTCCTGCAGTTTTAACAGAATGTAGAAAGCTCTTATTATGTGACGTTCTTGGAAGATGAATTCTCGAGCCAAGAAGTAACTCATCTCCTACCCAAACTCAAAACCTCAATGATACCCTTTCAGCCTTCCAAAGAGCGAGCTAAGCCTCCATTAAAAGACAACAATAGTTCCAGTGCATCATCAGAAGATGACACCACTCCCTTGAAGGAGTTGGAAGCAATCTGTGGGACATTTATCCATGAAGTGCAAGGTGAAAGGCAATTGATGTTCGTGGATGCTGAAGGTACCGAATGTCTCTTGAAGGTGGATTTAAATCTTCTAGAAGAAGAACTAATGGTCCTGCGAGACCTACTAAAGGAGAACTTAGATGTGTTTGCATGGTCGTATAAAGATCTAAAGGGGATTCATCCCATAGTATGCCAACACCACATTGCTGATGCTAAACATGTGAGGAGGCAAAGACAGAGGTGTATGACTCCCAATTATTCTACTTTAGTAAAGGCTGAATTTGAAGCTCCTTGAAGCTGAGTTCATTTATCCTGTGGCTAACAATAAATGGGTTTCGCCCATTGTGGTCGTACCCAAGAAGAACGGGAAACTTCCAATATGTGTAGACTTTTGAAAGCTAAATTCCAAGATGAAGAAGGATCATTTCCCTATCCCTTTCACAGACCAAGTATTGGACACAATGGCAGGCCGTGAGTTCTATTCCCTCTTGAATGGATTCAATGGATACAACCAAGTCCAAATCGTAGAAGAAGACCAATCCAAAACAACCTTTCCCATAGAATGGGGAACCTATGCCTATAGAGTGATGCCGTGCTACCTTCCAACGAGTGATGATGGCTACCTTCCAAAACCATCTGCATGATTTCATTGAGGTGTATCTCGATGACTTCTGTGTTGACAGCCTAATCCGTGAGCATTGACACACCTAGAGTTATGGGACCTAAAATGGGCCGGCACTGGATAAGGCACTAGCTGGACCTCATGCACTCAACAGACAATCCCACCACACGGACTCGTGGGCCAAGAGCTTCTGTCGAGGGATACACTATCCTAAACACTAATCACTGCGCGTTTATAGTCTATAATCCAATGAATATTCCCTTTCCCCGTCTCCTCATAGGGAGATTATACATATATTAGCAATAAATGCTACATATTACACACACAGGGGCACCCCACTAGCAGCTGATTGCCATGGACCTACTACACCTCTCCTACATCTTGGGGATTGGCCCCTCGATGCGCTGCTTCCATACATAGACACATTTGAAGCAAACTCCCCTCTTAGTGCCAATATATTTAACGTTCCAAGAATGCACTTATCCTCACTTATCCATCCCCTTTGACCCACCATCTAGACATGCAGCCGGGTTGCTCACTCTCTCTACGTGGGTCAAGTCCTAAAGAAACCAAGTGCTATGCATCCAGGAGGTTGTAATTGATACCATTTAACGATGCTTGATTCAAATATGTATATGATTAAGTGCTCAAACAATTGAAAAAAAGCATCCTGTATTGTGCAAATCCATTCTTTTCATGTTTCCATACACTAACGCGTAATTGCTGTGATGAGAGAAGACACCGAGCCTTACCCTCCTGCTGTACTTTCCTTTATTTAACTTAACATCATCCTATATGAATAATGTAGCAAATACATCAGATTTCATATTATATTTCAGCACTCAAACTTCCCTCCTCCCCTACCGTTTAAGGTTTTGCCTCGTTGCATAGGTAAAGGGTTGATTTCATGTGTATTTCGCATGAAATAAGTAGTAAATACTCATAAAAATATGTAAATAGGGATAACTTGAGGAAAACCCTCATGCATTATCCTCATTATACACTCACAGACACATCCATAATTTTCCATAAATTTCCTCGTTCGTTCCCTATTTTTTCCCTTTTAAAAAGCATTTTTTCCTATTTTTCCTTATTTATTATCAATAAAAATGGAAGAAAATTAGCATTACTTTAGAGATGTGGCTCTTGAGTCCTTAAATAGCAAACTTGTAGATTTTATTGGTGTTTTGTTTCATGCTTTTCCCATTTTAAGCCCAAAAACCCCATTTTTACTCTAAAAATCATGCTTTTCGGCTTTTTCCCATTTATTTCCCACACTTTAAGTGTATATTTTCTGAGTTTTTTATTATAAAAGACTAAAACCAGTAGCAAACAACATGTCCATCAATTTTCAGCCCAGATGAACATTGCTATCCTCATCAAATGCGGAAAAAGAGCCATTTTCTTTTTAAGAATGCCATTACCATGTATTTTTTATTATCTCGGGTTTTGAAACTTGTTGCAGGTCTGCAAATCAGGGCCTGTTTGATGCTCATCCTGCCTCCACTTTGCCATCTTCAGCCCACCTTCTGTTTAGAAGCAATCCAGTACCACGTCGTATTATACGCCCAAACTGCCACATATAATTTTGTATCCCAGTCCCGTTTCTTTTTAGAGACTAACTTGGATAGGATACCCACAAATTGCTTATTGGTACTTTCAACCTATCCATTGGCTTGTGGATTATAGGGGGTCGTCTTGTTATGCTTAATGCTCCATGCTTCAGTCAAGCTTCTAATTACCTTATTCAAAAAGTGAGTCCCATGGTCTGATACTATTTCCTTTGGGGGACCAAAATGACAAATGATCTGCTCAAGTAGGAAACTAGCAGTATCTTTTGCATTGTCCTCCCTCGTCACGTGTGCTTTTGACCACTTTGTAAAGTAATTAGTTGCTACTATAATGTATCTTTTCTGAGTAGTAGATGATGGGGTAATAGGTCCCACAAAATCGATGCCCCACTTCTCAAATGGAAGGATAGACATAATAGGCGTAAGTGGATGCTTCCTATTCTCTCAATTGTCATGTCTTTGACATGTATCACATCTTTTAACATAGTCAAATGAATCTTGGAAGATGGACGGCCACTGATAACCAGCTCGTAAAGCCTTTTGTGTCGTCAACTGCCTAGCAAAGTGCCCTCCACAAGCGGAGTCATGGCACTCTTCCAAAATAAAGGGAACCTCGTCAGCAAGCATCACACATCGGCTATAGATATTATCAACACCTTGTCGATATAATGTCCTTGCGATCAGGTGGCTGTAACTTATTCAACAACAATCGAAGCCATTCCGCTTTCGTATAAAAAACCACCCTCTCATAAAGAATGTAGTGCTTGAACTTCTTGGTCGCAAATACCATCGCAAGGCACAACTTCTCCATATAGGTGCAGTTCATTTATGATATGCCCAACTTCCGACTAGCAAAAGCTATTGGATGGTACCACTTTTCCTCCCAAATTTGGGCCAAACAACAACTGATACTATACATAGTTGCTGCTAAAATATATAGAATATTTCACCTCTTTTTGGTGCTTTTAAAACAGGCGCTTTGGCAAGCTCCTGCTTTACATCGTCAAAAGATACTTTGCAAGCATCACTACATGAAAATTGACAATTAAAGGATAATAGGTTTGTCGATGGTAGCATTCTTTGTAACAAACCATTGATAAACCTCTAATAATACCCTACCGATGACAAAGAGCTATGCACTTCCTTTGGAGTATGTGGTGGACTCATGGCGACTATGACCTTGATCTTTTCAGGATCAGTCGCAATCCCTATGGAAATGACCACATGGCCTAACAAGAGCCCGTAAGGGACTCCAAAGACACACTTCCATGGGTTGAGAGCTATGCAGAATTGTTTGTAACACTCAAAACACTTCTATAAGATAATAAATTGTTTATCCCTTACGGTGGTTGCCCCCAGATCATCAATGAATACCTTCAATTCCTTGGGGGAAATGTCACCAAAGGTCTTGTTGGCTGTTCTCTGCCATGAACATGGTGCGTTACATAACCCAAATGCCATCACATGGTACACAAAGGTACTGAAGACAGTAATAAATGTTGTTTTTAGCTTGTCTTGCTCAGCAATTGCCATTTGGTTATACCCTACAAAGCAGTCCATAAATGAATAGATTTCCCTACCTGCTAGTTGATCCAAAATTTGGTCAATAAACGGCAACAGGTAGTAATCTTTAATAGTTTTCTTATTCAACTCTCTAAAATCTATGCAAAGCCGGATCTGATTATTCTTCTTCTTCCTGATTACAACTGGTGAGCACCATTCAGTATGCTGAATAGGGAAGATCAAACCCGCTTTCCGCAACTTTTGTAGTTCCTCGAACAACCCGTCCCTTAATTCAAAAGATTTACGCCTTACTTTTTGATGTACAGGGTGGGTACCTTCCTTTACAGGAATAGTATGCACAGCTAGACTGGGAGGAATACCCCTAAGTTTGTCATAGCTCCAAGCAAAGATATCACAGAACTCTTGAATCAGGGACACATAGTCCTCTCTCTCTCTTCCGAACTGAGCATAGAACCCAATTTGATTTGCCGTGAATCATTAGGCGTACCAAGGTCCAACTCAATAACATCCATGTGTCTTATTCGATCTTGAGGCTCTATCGGCTCATTCAAGGTATCTGATAAATATCCTGATAAATATCCTCTGTAGTGGACCCTTCCTTAGATCCATCGCTTGATGACACCTCACTATTAGATGGATCATCTACCGTTTCTAGTTCAGTGGAGGATAAAGGAGCTCTCTCACTCTAAGGAGACTCAGGGTAAGCATCCACTATTACACAATGGGCACCTGGACCTAAAATCACTCGACCAGTGGATATATTGACTTGACAGTCTGTTCATAAAATCTAGGGCCTTCCTAGCAAAACTCGATAGCTAGGACGTCTTGCAAACCTTATCACCCTAAAGTCCAGATAGCATTCCATGCTTGCAACAACAACGTGGACTTTAGTGATGCAACCTTCCGGTTGTCTTAGACTATCATCTGCCATCCTAAGAAATGTGGAGTCATCTTTTTGAATTTCGAGACCTAGCCGCTCCATCAAGTCTGAACTTATGATATTGACGGAGGATCTAGTGTCCACGATAGCGTGCTCCACTAATATTCCATCCACATATGCTGGAACCCTAGGGCAATGCTTTTCAGCATGATCAAACCAATCTTCTCCCACTCTAGCTATGCCTAAAGGTTCTACTATATACCCGATATGCAGGATTTTCTTGAATTTCTTGCGTACTACTGGAGAAAGTTTAATCAATTGTAGGCGATTCACATCTGGTTTGACCTCACAAAGAGAACTTGCTAGGTCAAAGTCATGGTAGTTAGCCAAAGTTCTCTTCTCGTGCCAAACCATTATTTCCTTTGGTCGTTGGACCACTGGCTTTAGTGCCTCTTTTTTGAATTTTGTCTTCTTTCTTGGCACCTCTCTATCCTTCTCGGGATCCATTTTACCGTCAACAGGTCTTAGAGGTCCACCTTCGATATCCAGATTTAGGACTCGCTTTTCCCTAGCATCCTGCTTAGGGTTTCCCTCGACAAGTTTTACAAGTACTTTATCACCCTCTTTAATCTTTTGCCCTCTTGTTACGGCTCGTAGATTAGAAGTTTCAGCATCATTGACATGTACAACCTCAATAAGGCTGACTCCACTGCCATGAGGCAACTCCTCTACAACAACCTTTCCTTGTTGCAGTATTTGTCTTGGTCCCTCATCTTGCTAGAGATTATTCCCTTGTGCGTGATGGTTAACTGGACTAGGTTTTTTACTTCCTCGTTGGAGAGAACCGATCTTACTCCAACAAGTAGCAGAGCTAAGTGGCCAGACTTTCCACAAATATCACATTTGACATTCAGGCAATTCCTAGGGAAATGTTGGCCACCACACCACTTACAACTGAATCTTGAGGGGCCACCCTCTTCAGGGCGTCAACTCCCTATCAAATTCTATTGATTCTTAAGGAAGTTGACATCCATAGCTATTTGTCGATATTGTTCAGAGATCATATCGGTGTAGTGCTTCATCATGTCCTTAACTTCACCAAGGACATTAGAGGCACTCGACTCGTAACCGCGATCGTTAGTTTGTCATCCCATGGGCCTAACCACTTGATTAGGGATTGGCCGTTGACCTACTGGGACAACATTAGGATTCATGTTTGGCCCCCACTATTTAGTGAGGCCGCCTGACTAGCCATGGGCAGAGTCATGCTAGGAGGAGCTGGTAATACAGGCAAATTTTGCATGATACCTCCTCTCCCATTCGCGTTCGACATGGGATCCCCTTGACTCCCATTGGTCAAGGTCAAGTTATTACCATTCCAATTTATCCTTACTGCATAAGCCGCTTGCAAGCGTGACTCTACTCCTTCTGCTTGGGTAATAATAGTGTCAATGCCAGTCAAAGCAACACTACTCAGCTGCACGTTGATATTAAAATCCAATCCATGTAGGAAATATTGTAACTAAGCAGCCACTGGAATGGGGATATAAGTATTTAGTTTACGAAGAACTTGCTTTAGTTTCTTGGCATAGGCCTGGACATTCTCATTTGGCTCTTGGTGTGTTACATTCAAGACACGCAACCAATATTGTCAACCCTTCTCAAGGGCAAAATCTCTACGAAAAGCCATAAATAATTGGGCACTGCTAGTTATGGTTCTTGCTTCGAGACCGTGGTACCATATTGGCGCTCTTCCTTTTAACATCATGTTAAAGAACATCATTAGGTTTCCTTTGTCTTGGATTCGATAATTGAACATGAGTGTTTGAAACTCCTTAATGTGGAGTTCTCCATCTTCTTCCGTTAACCCATGGAAAATGGGCAACGATGCTCCTAATGTCGGCAAATCCGGTGTCCCTACTGGAGTTGCGATAGGTTGTGCCATGGCTACAACCAGATTGACAACAGGAGTTTGTGTAGGTATAACTACATCCCCACTTGTTGTGGATTGATTAACTGGAAGGAGGGAAGTAATAGGACTTCCACTTGCACTTGAAGGGCTACTTGTAACACTTAGGTTACTAGAACCACTACCACTTATGCGCAATGGGCTGCTCCTTTGAGGAAATAATGACTTATGATCTCCAATCGTCGTCTAGCCCTCTCAGCACGTTCTGCTTTTTGTATTTCGACTTGATGGTCCTTGTTAGAGGACATAAACAAACTATTTGGTCCCTAGAAACCGTAGATTCGAGAACCACCACTTGTTGGCAACTCCTAGTAGACGCAGCACCACTAATGGGACCTAAAATGGGTTGGCATTGGATAAGGCACTAGCTGGACCTCATGCACTCAACAGACAACCCCACCACACGGCCTTGCGGGCCAGCAGCGTCTATCGAGTGATACACTATCCTAAACACTAATCACTGCGCACGTTTATAGTCTGTAATTCAATGAATATTCCCTTTCCCTGTCTCCTCAGAGGGAGATTATACATATATCAACAATAAATGCCACATATTACACACACAGGGGTACCCCACCGGTTGATTGCTGTGGCCCTACTACAGCTGTCCTACATCTTGGGGATTGGCCCCTTGATGCGCTCCTTCCACACATATACACATTCGAAACAAACTCCCCTCTTAGTGCTAATATATTTAATGTTCTAGGAATGCACTTATCTTCACTTATCCATCCCCTTTGACCCACCGTCTAGACCTACAGCCGGGTTGCTCACTCTCTCTACGTGGGTGAAGTCCTAAAGAAACCAAGTGCTATGCATCTAAGAGCTTCTAATTGATACCATTTAACGATGCTTGATGCAAATGTGTATATGATTAAGTGCTCAAACAATTGGAAAATAGCCTCATGCATTGTGCAAATCCATTCTTTTCATGTTTCCATACACTAACACGTAATTGCTGCGATGAGACAAGACACCGAGTGCCTTGGTGCTGTACTTCCCTTTATTTAACTTAATGTCATCCTATATGAATAACACAAAAAATACATAGATTTCATATTATATTTCAGCACTCAAACTTCCGTCCTCCCCTACCATCTAAGGTTTTGCCTTGTTGCAAAGGTAAAGGGTTGATTTCATGTGTATTTCGCACGAAATAAGTAGTAAATACTCACAAAAACATGTAAATGGGGATAACTTGAGGCAAACCCTCATGCATTATCCTCATTATACACTCAAAGACACATCCATAATTTTCCATAATTTTTCTCGTATGTTCCCTAAATTTTTCCCTTTTAAAAAGTATTTTTTCTTATTTATTATTAGTAAAAATGGAAAAAAATTAGCATTATTTTAGAGCTACAGCTCTTGAGTCCTTAAACAGCAAACTTATAGATTTTATTGGTGTTTTGTTTCATGCTTTTCCCATTTTAAGCCCAAAAACCCATTTTTACTCTAAAAACCTATGCTTTTCAGGTTTTTTCCATTTATTTCCCACACTTTAAGTGTATATTTTCTGAGTTTTTTATTATAAAAGACTAAAACCAATATCAAACAACATTTCCATCAATTTTCAGCCCATATGAACATTGCTAACCTCATCAAATGCCGAAAAAGAGCCATTTTCTTTGTAAGAATGCCATTACCGTGTATTTTTTATTATCTCCGGTTTTGAAACTTGTTGCGGGTCTACAAATCAGGGCCCGTTTGATGCTCAGCCTACCTCCACTCTGCCATCTTCAGCCCATCTTCAGTTTAGAAGCAATCCGGTACCATGCCGAACAAGTAGTCGGAGCGATGGAGAGCGAAGATGAAGTGCAGATCATGTATCCAGTCGGTTGGGGGGGTTGCTTACAGCCCCCATAACCCATCCTGAATGATTGGAGATGGCACCCTCTTCCTGCATGGCGCGAAAAAAACGGTGCCCCCCCCTCCCCCCCTTTCCCCCTCAAAATCGTTTTTTTGATTGGGGCTCCCTAAAGGGAGCCCCCAAGGGTCATGCCCTTTTGCATCCTTTAAGTCCTTTCACACTTGACTTTGAACTTGGCCTCCCTGGCACTCCCATTTCTGCGTCCGGTACCCGAATCGCAGTCCGAAAAATCTTGGGCATCCATCTTGAAGTCCTCCACTGCCGGGCATCTCCCAGGGTTTGTAGTATGACACGCCAAATAATTATGAAAATTCATCAACTATCATCAAGTGGGTCTTTTAAGCCTTTTCCGGGCATTGCCGCTTAAAATCGTACTAATTGCCACTGCCGCCTTCGACGAAGTCTATTTTTCCCTTGAAATTCAGAATTTTTGGCTATTTTTAAAAACTTCTCGGCATAAAAAATCATATGTTATTGAATTTGGGATACGATAGGTTGAAATCCTTCCCGCACTCATATTTAGCCAAGGATTTTAAATGTGAGGGAAATGGACCTCACAAGAAGGGCGCATTGGCATGCGGCTTCCAAGTGTATGGTGGCACTCTCTCAAAGGGTTAGACTGAAGATCCATGCCAAGAAGGACACCCACAAGCAAAAACATAGGTCCAAGGGAGGTGCAACAAGTTGGGATCGCACCTTCTGTGCCAAGCAACATGCTGCCTTCAAAAGGAGATTGTTTGTTGCTAAAGGAGTTACATAGTCCAATCCCCCAAGTCAAGCCCAAATAGGTGTTCCAAGGAATATCATGGCACAACATGGGGGACTTCTTGATGCTAGCATAATGAATCATGCAAGGAGGGTGAACTAGTATGTATCGATTTGTCATGGTGCGAAGTCTTCCTCAAATGGAGTGTCGATTGGCTACCAAGAGCCGAGCATGTAAAGAAGATTGCAATGCCAACACCACACTTTAATATTGACAATCTATTGTGGTGAAGGTAATGTGATCTGGCTTGTAAATAAACCTAGATTACAAATCCAAATAAGGGCATACATTTGTATTGTTATATTCATTTTTTTGAATCTACTTAAGAGTATTGGATGTATTCTTGTACATAAGAATCATATTACCTCCAGGGCTCAAAGTGGGCTTTGAGTCTTTTGTAGGGGGAGTGGATATATTGGGGGTACCTCTCTCGAGGCCTAACTCTCCAAGGTGTGTCACACCTGGGCATGATAAGGTGGCTCAAGGTCTCCACATAGATTTTAGAGTAGGGATGATGTGAGTGCATTGACTAACTAGGGAGTGAGATGGGATTCCATTTAGTAGGGTGAGAGGCGAGTGGAGTAGAGTGGTCTAGTGAAGAGTTTTATTTATATGACCCTATGTGAGAACCAAAAAAACCATGCTAACAAGGTAAACTCCTTGCTTGTGTTGAGGTGCCATGTCATGTTATTGTTGGGGGTAAAGGCGCCTCCGCCTAGTCGCCCGTGTATTACCACACTGACATTCACCGCCACTGTACACTGCAGGTGGCGGGCGTCTGTCACCGTTACTTTATTCTTTATTCTTTTAGTGACAGTTTGAATAAAGGAAGGCCCGGTCACACATTGTGACTATTGGAGTTCCCATTTCTTGTGTGTGTCTCTCTCTCTCTTGCTCTTTCCCGCCATAGCTCTCGAGTCCAAGCTTCGATCCGTCTCTCCCTTTCAACTGGTATCAGAGCTTGGCTTTTCGACTCTTGAGCTTGGTTTGTGGCATTCTCAGCATCCCATTGACTTCCTACTCGCATTGGGTCTCCTTCTCGGCAGCCATATCCAACTCCTTCAAGCTCCCGTCACTCCCTGGCTTCTCGAGCACCTTCTCGGCATTGTTGGGCACCCTCAGGGCATTACATCAGAGGTATTTGATCATTTTCTTTAGAGTTTTACTTCAGTTCTCAGGTCTCACAGGCTGTAAACATGTTGTGGGCAGCCATAGCTCACACCTCTTAGAGCTTCCTTCACCTGGATCTTGCTTCTAGCCTATCAAGGCTTGCTGAGGCTTGGTATAAGCCTTCTTTGGCCCTCATTTGTGCCCCCTTTGGGCCCCATTGTTGACATGTGGGACAGCAGACCTCCCCAGCCAACTCACGTTTTGTTTGTGCCTGTTTCAAAATCTAGCCCAAAAATCACTCTTTTTGTCATATCTCGGGCATTCGGAACCCGATTCAGGCAAGGTAAGAGTCTAAGTTGGGGTTTTGGCACGCTCTAGATGCGATGGTGATGTCAGATTTGCCAAATTCTGATGACAAAATCTTCTACAACAGATTTCAGGTCTGAGACAGTATGTATTTGTATGCCTATGCTTGTTTGGGCAATGACTACATAACCGGTTTGATGCCTATTGCATCCCGATTGATTGGGGGATTGAAGCTACATGTAATGCTATGATTTTGGCCTGATTTTGGGACTGAAAATACACAGTCTATAACAGTAAATGCATGTTGAATACTCTTGGGCTGAAGCTATCTTTCATGCTTTGACATATGCCTATTGGTTTCGGATGTATGTCTTCGGTTATGCTATGATGTATTGATCATCGAGGGACGACTTTGAGCTTGTAATTGAATCCGGATGCTTTTGAAAGAGCTTTGACATTACACACTCATTGACATGGTTTGTGCTTGACAATGGTATATGCTTTGACAGTGATGCTCCTTGGGTTTATGCATACCCGTTGCCTACGGCTTGATGCTCATGTCACGGTTGATTACCCTATGCATACGTTGAGCTTGGGTGCTCATTGAAGCTCTAACTTGGATGCATTTTGGATTATCTGGAGTAGTCTTGGATGTTACTTGGCTTGTCAGAGTTTGGATTGGGATGTATTTAATGTCTTACATGCTTATGGATGCTACATACGGATGCTCTACCACCCACATGTTCGGGATGTACTATTGATGTATTGTCTTGGACTTATGTCATTTGCAATGTGTCTTGCCTTGGCCTGAGAACTTGAGCTCGTATATATGACTTTTGTGCCAGTGGGAGTTTTCTTGAATGCTTATTAGACATTGAGCAGACGATACTTTTATGCATTGAGTCGTTACATGCTATTGAGCAGTTACAGACACTTGAGACTTTGGGATTTCTTACCCTTTGGGATGACACATCATATGTCTTGGTTCATTGTATGCTTATGAGCTGAGTCTCAGTTTTGGATCCGTATCTTTGTGAACTGACACCTACTTGTGTCAAGTTTTGGTAGTGGAAGGAACACTTTGCCCTGGGGGGTGTGCCTACTCACTGGTAGATGTTTGTATGACATACTTGGGTGTTGGATTCATGCTTATTGACTGTCATATGCTTATGCTATACTTGCATGATGCCAGCTTTGGTCTTGACAGTATCTGATTGCCATGGAATCTGATTTTGGCACTGTTAGCTTTCTTTTACTGAAATCTGAAATTTATTATAGCAAACATATATGTATGGATTGACATGGATTTTTCATGCTGAAACACTCTAAAATGATGTACTTTCACTAGTGCTTAGTGGGAAGTAGCTTTGGTTCTACTTTCCTTGCCATTTTCCTCTTTTTATCATTTTCTGCAATAAACAGCAAGCAGTTTTGAACCGTCTATAGTCTTCCAACTTGCATTATGGTGAGTTTGTCCACTGATCATGCTATTTTCAACATCACTAAGCTTGATGGTACAAACTACTCTTATTGGAAGAGCCAGATTTGGCAAGTGTTGGTGCAGAAATCACAGATCAAACCTTTGAGGTTAAGCGGGCATCCGCTTGCAACTATGATGAGGAATGGCTTGATGAGTTATGCAAGTCAACTATTATATTGTCTCTCACAGAACATGTTCACTATAATGTCTTTGAGGAAGATGCTTTTTGGTTTGTAGTACTTACCGCTCCTTGATTATGCATGTTTTGATTCATGTGAGCATTGTCTTTATGGCAAACTAGGTCTATGCATAAAAAGTCTGGTAGGCCACACATGAGTGAGCCCTTGGCATTGGTACATTCGGATGTGTGTGGGCCCATGCCTTATCAGTCTATGGGTGGTGCAAAGTATTTTGTTACGTTCATAGATGACTTTTCACAGAAAGTTTGGGCTTATCCCATTAAGCTGAAATTCGATGTCTTGGCTGTGTTTCAGAGATGACTTGCATTGGTTGAGAACTAGTCTGGGTAAGGCTAAAATGCCTAAGGACAGATAATGGGGGTGAGTATGTCTCGTGTAGTTTTGAGCAGTTATGTGATGAGAGGGGTATTAAGCGTCAGTTGACCACCCCCTACATCCCCCCAGAATGGTTTGGCTGAGCGGATGAATAGAACCATCCAGGAGTGTGTACGCAGTATGCTTAGCCATGCAGGCCTACCACAGAGCTTTTGGGCTGAGGCAGTTAGTACAGCTGTGCATGTCATAAACATATCACCCTCTAGTGGTTTAGATTTCCAGGTTGTAGAGGAGGTATGGACTGGAAAACCTCCCTCTTATGTGCATCTTCGTGTCTTTGGATGTGAGGCATTTTGCCATGTGCCCAGGGACAAGAGAAGTAAGCTGGATCCTAAGAGTGTCAAATGCATTTTCCTTGGTTATGGGGATGCAAGCGAGATGGGTTACTGTCTCTGGGATCCGCAGGCGCGCAGAAAGTCATCCGCAATCATGATGTAGTCTTCCATGAAGACAAGATGCATAGGCAGCCTGAGAGAGTTGTTGAGATCCACAAGGTCATATTTCACGAGGAGCCACGAGCTCGTGCACAGCTAGTTGGACATCCTATAGCTACAACAGATGCTCATGGTTAGGGCATTGGATAGGCAGCTAGGCGTACAAGCTGAAAAGTACCCTTGGACACCCCAAGCTGGCATACAAGGCTAGATTGGTAGCAAAGGGTTTTAGGGAGGAGCATGGTGTGGACTTTGATGATGTCTTTTCTCCTGTGGTTAAGATGACCTCCCTGCACTTAGTCTTGGCTTTGGTTCCTCAGCTTGACTTGGATTTATACCAGATGGATGTCAAGACGGCTTTCTTACATGGGGACTTGCATGATGAGATTTATATGGAGTAGCCTGAGGGCTTTGCAGAACCTAGCAAGGAGCACCTAGTGTGCAAATTGAAGAAAAGTCTTTATGGCTTGAAACATGCACCTAGGGAGTGGTATCATAAGTTTGATGCCTTTATAGAGTCACAGGGCTACAATGGAGTGCTATGGATCCGTGTCTTTACACGAAGAAACCTTGTGATGGTTCTTTATTGATTTTGGTACTTTATGTGGATGATATGTTGATAGTAGGGAAAGCTCATGATGAGCTAGATGCTCTTAAGGCTCAGCTCAAGAAGAGATTTTAGATGAAAGATCTAGGACATGCCACTCACATACTTGGTATGTACATTACATGCGATAGGCATCAGGAACTCCTCTACTTGTCACAGAGGGAGTACATTCATAAAGTCCTTGAGTGCTTTCGCATGCATGACGTAAAGCCTATTGGATATCCATTGCCTTCTTATGTGAAGGTATCACAGGCTGATTGTCTGCAAACAGAAGAGTATAAGGCCGAGATGGCCAAGATTCCCCATGCATCTGCAATGGGCAGTCTTATGTATGCCATGATAGCCACTCGTCCAGATATTGCCTTTGTAGTTGGTGTTGTGGCACGCTATATGGCTACACCTGGCAAGAAGCATTGGGATGCCGTGAAGGGTATCATGAGGTACCTGAAGGGCACTGCAGATATGTGCATATGCTATGGCAGCCAGGATACAGGAGTCATGGGGTACACTAACTCTGATTATGCAGGACATGTAGATAGTAGGAAGTCCACTTCCGACTATGTATTCACATATGCTAGAGGTGCTGCTTCTTGGATGTCCAGGGTGCAGAAATGCATGACCTTTTCTACTATAGAGGCCAAGTATGTTGCAGCCACACTGAGGCTTGCAAGGAGGCCATTTGGTAGGGTCGTTTGGTTGCTGACCTTGGTATTGATGCTATCCCTACACTACATTCGGATTCTATGAGTGCTATTCAGTTAGCCAAGAATACGGTCTTCCATGCAAAGACGAAACACATTGAGGTGAGGTATCACTTCATACGTGGGGTTGTTGAGGACAAGTCTGTTGACCTTGTCAAGATCTCGATTGACCAAAATCTTGCAGATCTGCTCACGAAAAGCCTCTCTATAGAGCGCTTTGCCTTCCTTAGGAGGTTGATGGGCGTGGGATGAGATGACGTCTTTCCTCATCCTGCTGTACATGTCTACATGTTGTACTGTCTTTTTTTTTTCCTTTTTCTTTTCACTCCTCACTAGGGCATATTTGCCTTTAAGTGGGAGGTTGTTGGGGGTAAATGCGCCTCTGCCTAGCCGCCCATGTATTATTACACTCACAGTCACCGCACCACTGCACACTGCAGGTGGCGGGCGCCCGTCACCGTCACTTTATTCTTTATTCTTTTAGTGACAGTTTGAATAAAGGAAGGCCCGGTCACACATTGTGACTGTTGGAGTTCCCATTTCTTGTCTCTGTCTCTCTTACTCTTGCTCTCCTTCCATAGCTCTCGAGTCCAAGCTTCAATCCGTCTCTCCCTTTCAGTTATGGCCTTGGGGGTGGCTGAGAGCACGGAAGGGAAAAAATGAGAAAACAATCAAGCCAGCAACCCGAGCCAACAACCACCATGGGTAAGTTTGAGGATGAGAATTCAGAGATTGATGAACCGGACGGTGTTGTGGACAATGGATGACCAAATATATCGGAATAAGAAAATGTTGATTCAAGAGCAGATGTTATGGGATGAGGCAAAACAAAGTGAAGAGGAAATGGACCTAGTAGATAAAGATTTGGGAAGATTCAGTGATCTAGAGGAAGGTCATGAAGAAAATGGGGTGAGGAAATGGGATAAAATGGAAGAGTGGGGGGCAATAGAGCCATACCATGATCATTTTCATGCACCTGAAGAGACTTTGGATAGTTATGCACCCTTTGAAGAGCTGAATGTTGAATATGATGAATCAAGTTGGAAAACGAGAGATGAAGATTGGTTCCATGCTGACTATTTGCAAGCTTTTGAACTAGCTTATGAAGTTGATGATAGCAAGTGGCATCAATGGCATAATGAAGAGGGATGTGGGCCATATTATGATGATGATGACCATGTAATATGTGAAATAGAGTAGATGTGGGCTAGTGAGCCAAATGTTGAGGGATAGATGGAAGAACTTGTGATGGCATGGACAAGTATATATAAAAATATGGCCATGTAGTCTCCAAAGATCACAAAGGTGGCTTGCGGGACTAGTTTCATGTTGGATGGAGTACTCATTAACACTAGTCTTGTAGCAAAAAAGCCATTTTTGTGGCAATTTGGACCCTCAACAAAAAATTACATTTCTCATCAACGAGAGATATTAAGAAGAAATTGTTTTAGGGAAATGTGATCAACACAAGATAGTAGTTGAAAAAAAGTAGAAAAGATCAAAACAATCTAAGAAATGTATATTTTTATGGTTATCTTTAAGACCATCTTTGTAGAAAATTGAAAACTTTTAGTGTTTCTAATCAAAACTATCCTTATAATTTTTTTTTATCAAGCAAAAAATTTAACAAAAAATATTGTGATATATATAATATGTATTCTCATTAAGAGATTTGTAATTAGATAAAAACTAACTTCTTTTTAAAGAGCTCCAAATAGTGTTATTAAGTGTTGTTTGATCAATCTTTATGTACTTTTGAGGATCCACTTTTTGTAGATAATGAATTTCCACTTGAAACTTGTTTCAAATATTTTACTCTACGAGCTTACAATGTTGGAAAAGTCCCATCCAATTTTGGTATCATATGCACATGTTATTTCAAATATAGTGAAATAATACCTGAGCCGCTAAAGTGGCTTGTAACCACTTTTGTGGCAAATACAAGACTAGTGTTAAGGAGTGTATGAAAGCAAAGGTGACCTGTGGATTGGATCTACTACAAGATGAAGTGGTCCTTGAGGAGTGTGTTCATGGGGACGAGGCCAAAGGAGCCAAGTCTCAATTAGATGATGTTGTAGGGATGAAGTTAGTGGACCAAGTGATGAGCAAACATAGTATATCTCTACAGAGTATATCTCTACAGTACCAAGGCCAGTTCCAAAAAAGCTAATGTACCTAGAGGGAGTATAAAGAAATTGGGATAGATCTTGAGACTTCTACACTTAGGGGGAGTATAAAAAATCCAAGACAGGTTGAGCAACCATGTGCAGAAGTGCAAGTGCAGCTTGAATAGTTTGATAGCATGAAAACTTGGTTTGAGGAGAGAAAATTATGTAATCTAGAAGCCCTCATCATGAATGATATAGGTGTTGAATCAGATGATGGCTATCTAAGACAGAAGAGGAAGAGGAGGCCATTGAGCCATATGCAAATGAGAATATGGGGCCAGCTTTTGAAGAACTCGTAGAGCCATCACGTATAAACAAGCGGGCTTTGCGGTATGGTGAATTGAAAGGTTCATTGAGGCTGTATCATGCTATTGGGCCAAACGTACCAATAGTCGAGACTTTGGATGTGGACTTCTATTCTTTCAAAATTTGTAACTCACTTTGACGACAATCTCTCACCTTGTCTCTCAACACTCTGCTCTAAAAAACTAACCAAGCATCCTCCTCTCTATCCCAAGAAAGCAAGAACACAAGACTAGCATCGAATTGTAGTGAACTTACCAAGTTACATTCTTGCATTGTAGTTTGAAAGCTTGAATACCAACAAGTTGAGAAGCTAATAGAGAAGAAGAAGAAGAAGAAGAAGAAGAAGAAGAAGAAGAAGAAGAAGAAGAAGAAGAAGAAGAAAAGCTTCACCTTTCCTCAATCCCTTGCTCAACATACCTTTCACTCAGTCTCTCTCATTCACTCTCAATAATGGTGACAAGATGATAGAATAGAAGAAGAGAATAGAAAGTTGCAATAGTTGCACTAATAAAGCTTCTACAAGATGGATGCACCAAAAGGGTAAATACAACCAAGGCCTCCCATCCTTATATAGACAAAAATTAGGGTTAGGATTTGGGTTTACACCCCAGTTTGCATTTTAGGGTTTGTGCCCCTTTTGCATTTTAGGATTTCCACCACTATGAATTAGAATTTGTGCCCTCTCTTAAGTATCTTACCCACTTTGTGGTTTCTAGACTAGTCAGTCCTCATTGCATGCTTGTACCTTTATCTATGTTAATCTAATCACAAATACATGTGCACAATATGCAATAGTTGCAGGTGCGACGAATACAACTGTGGGTGATAAATACAATGTGCACAAGGGTGAGCTCGGCTCTTATAAAATAATACATCCATGATAATCTAGTGTCCCTAAGTACAATAATAATACACAAGTGTCCAAAATAATACAATGAAGCTCTACAAAGTTATAATCCTTTGAAAAAATAATAGTCAACTCTTGCACTTTGACTTTTCTTTAACCTTCTTTGACCTTAGTCTTCACAAAATATTATTAACATTATCCACATTAGCCCACTCTTAGAGAAGTGCTAGTTCCATGGCATTCATGTCAAATATAGACAAGGAGTGCTGGAACAATCTTAGAAGAAGTAGTGATCCTAATGGTGGAGAAGTGGATGTTTTTAATGAAGAACTTGTGCTGTTGAAGAATAATGTACCTGATAATGAAAACCTGGTGTGAAAGAAAATGATGCTCTCGATAATGCTATAGATGATGTCCATAAGATGTGGCAACTAATGGAATATGATTTTTGCATGAATAATCATTGATGGCACAACAGAAGAAGAGAAATGAAACATGGAAGAATGAGGATGTAGAGGCCATCAAGATTGATGGGTCATCAGTCCTTTAAATGAGCATCTATGAAAGTCCTGTAAGCCAACTTGTGCACTCTAATTATATGTATGGTGACTTATGCACATGTAGGTGGAATTGGGAGATGGGTCAAACTTCAAGTAAGCATGAAGTGTTGTCTCACACTTGAGGACCCAAAACCATGAATAGGTTATGGTGCAAATATTATATGAGTGCACAAGCATACATAGTCTAATACATAGTTTGAAGATTGCTCCATGGATTCTTCTCTTGAGGAGCTATGATAAAGGAATCTTGCATTGGTTAAGATGGGAGAAAGTGTCATTGTTGTTGAGGGAAAATAAAGTTATTGGAGAGACATCATTGAGGAGATGGACAAAAGATGGAGTTCAATCCAATAAGCTCTTGAAGTACATGGTTCTTTGTGGAATCAACACAAGGAGGAGTGGATAAAACTAGTCCTATTTTACATGAAACAACTTTTTCTTCTTACTTTGAATTTGAATGAGTAGCACTAGGATAAATGAAGTGGAATGTAAAAAGTGTAAATGACTCAGGGAGACATGTCTAATCAAGGCAAGCCAGGACTCCCTAACCTTGATGTGCCCTAGGTAAATGTGGGGGAAAATGGAAAAGGGACTAGGGGGCTAGAGACAAAGCCTGCCAACCGAAGCCACTAGATGCACCTAACTTGAGGAACCCTAGGTGCGGTGTAGTGCATGTATCATTTTCCTTTCCTTTTTTTCTTGCTTGCCCTTTTTTTTCTTTTGACTTTTCTCTTTTTGTATCTTTTTTCCTCTACTTTCCTTCTAGAATAATACAATGTCAGATAAGTGGGCTAGTAGCCTTACAAAATCAAAGTGGAAGTATGAAAGATTGAAAGGCTGATTGAGAATAGTAGACTTGGCTCAAAGAATAGAGTTGTGCACCAAAGTGTACACATGGAAATGGAAGATTGAGCCTTGAACCTTGAAAGCACATTGTCTCATTAGGGATTCAGAGTTAGTGAAGAAGAACTATGACTAGGTGATCAAGACTTAGAGTATTTATGAAGCGAGCGTGAGTTCCCCTCGAGAAATAGAAGACTATTGTATGTTGTAGTCAAGGGATGTGATGTATCAAGAAATTGGGATGTCAATATTGATGGCACTCAGATGTCTTTATCTTTGTGAGAGTCTCTCAGATGATCTTGCTGGCATGATGTTGCCATATCTTGGAATCTTCAAAGAAAGATTCTACTATTGATGATGTTGTCTAGAAACATGAACTACATTGCATAGCTATGTCACCTATTATTTGCCTACATTTACTTGGTGAAACCTTGAGAATACCACATAGTGGATGCAAAGTCAAAAGATATAAAGGATTATAAAAAACCCTTTTGCACATTTCACAATTGTACCGTGAGCAAAAGCTATGATCTCATACCTTGATCGTCTCTTCACATAAAATGTAGTGTTTTTTAAAAAGTTAGAGGGTCTCTAGCTCTTTCCAACAAAAGAAGTATATATACAATGAGGAAAAAGGTTAGTTATATACAAGGTCAGTATTGTATAGTTTTTGGGATCCATGAGTCATAGAAATTTGGATTGTACTCCAACTGAGCAAAAGCATCCAACTTAGTTGGTTTTCTAGCTAGTCCACAAATCTAAGTAATTAGATCGTCAAGAAAGGATGGTCCTACAAAGCAACTGACAATGTGAAACTCCTCTTCAGTCATAATCAAGTGTGGCAAGTCCAAATACCAAGCCAAGGTGATAGAATGAAAGGAAGTCGTTTCATAGTAGGTTGGATCATACTGAAGCATACTAACTATACAATGCTTCTCAACCTTTGTCATAAGACGACTACCATCGCAAGTAATCTCAAGATAAAAACCATTTCTATACAAGAATGGACTTAAGGAGTTGCAATTGTGCTCAAGTTCATCAAGTGCTAACTAGTTTTGGAGTTTGGTCATAGAAGCATAAGAGAAAATAAGGCGACATGACTACAATTTCTTTTGAGAAAGGGTTTAGCATATTCATCTTGAATCAATGTAGATTTTCTGGTAGAAGTGTTCACTCTCTTCCCAAATGCAATGCCATTTATAAGTAACTTGTATCATCTCATCATCAGCAAGGCCTACATTAATCATTGCAAATAGCTTGGCATAAGTACTAAATAAGGCATCAAATTGGAGTAACCATTCTGTTTCAAAGGAATTGAATTTCTTGGCCAAATGAATAGCCATGATATTGAGTGGTCAACAAATAAGAAAAGGATGGAGACCAAAAGGAGGGGCAGGTTTAGTAGGAATAATTTGGAGGTGAGTATGAGCAGCCTCCTTTGGAGCATCTTGGGGTTCAGTTGGCTCAACTTGGTTGAACTAGTGGTGTGGGTCAATAAGAATGTTAGTAGATGTAGCCTTAGAGATTGAAATTTCAAGCACACTGATTTTAGCCAATGTATTAGTGTTAATAGAAGTTTTATGTACATCACCCTACTTTACATCATGGTATGAAGAGTCACTCTCGCTGGTGGTAGAAGTAGAGGAAAGATGAGATTTTGTGCCACTTAACCTTGGAATAAGCCACTTATGGATGTTGGGATTGTAGTATAACAAAACATGGGCATCAAGAAGTTGTGGATCATGTGTAAGATAGAAGATACATCTAATGACATCAATCATCATGTTGCTTTGTCCCAATTGACTTGCAATGTGTATCTCTTCGTTTGAAAGGATTTTGTCACATAAGGGATCTATTTCAACAAGTTTAGAAATGTTGACACCACCAATAATTGCAAGCACTCTCAGAGATGCAGGTGGTACATATGTTGGATCATGCATGGAAGTCTAAAGTGCCTTTCTTTGCTTAGAAATACTCATCAAATGATTGGCATACCTTGTAGCTAAACCTCAAGTCAAATACTATTTCCCTTCAAACTCACTTTGTCCTTCTACTTTCTTGGCTAATGTTGCAATGTCTTCCTTACTTGCCATGCCATGCACCACTCAGAGTAGTCATTGTGCTCTTTAGGCTATAGTTAAAATTTTCTTGTGAGACTGAAGTACTAGAGGCTTGTTGTTTAGCTGAAATGACAAGTTTGGGCATAGCCAAAGGCTATGAATTTGTGGGCTTCACCTCAAAATTGGAAGTAGTAAGTTCTGAGGTAGTGGATTCGTCAGTCATGCCAGTCAAAGATGTTAAAGCACTAGGATCCTCGGACTCATGGGAGGTAGTCTTGGTCTTCAAATTTCTAGATTTTTTCTTGACAACACTCTTAGAGGGAGGTTGTTGATCCTATAATGTTTTGCTAACCCTCGCGGATCTATTTTAGTATAGTGAGTAGCTGCACTAGGCTACTATTGTTGGATGTTTTGTTTTGGCTTGGGTGACAAAGGTTCTTAGCTATTGGGAGATACTAGTTGTTTTGAAGGAATAGCAACTTCCATGGATTGGTGCTTGTCAACATTGGAGGGATCTATATTCACCTTCCTTGGACTTTTTAATTTCAACATGAGTAGCATCACTAGGTAGTGATTTCTTTGTGTCCTCTTTTTGACTTAGTGACTTCTCAATCATTGCCAGTTCCTCTTGTGGATTAGCAACTGCTTCAGACTGTTATATGTCTAAAATTGTGGATAGGGGTATCTCAAGAACTAGATGTTTAACCACTAGCTTGTCAATTTGTATCTCTACAAGTATCTAGGTTCGGGACCTAGATTGGGTCTCTTTCTCTTTCTCTTGGATTTTGATGGACCTTGGGCTGTGGTCATGGGCTGTGGTCAATGGAGGTGGCTTTGTGGGTGGTTTTGGCAACCAAACCCAACAATTTCCTAAATAAAATCATTGAGCACATAGCAATGCTTTAGGAACCCATCATGGCCTTGTACTAACTCTCCAGTGATGTTTCCAATTATATGCCCTAGGTCTCCAATTCCTTCTAGATGCATTTCTCTTTCTAGTAGCTTGAGAAGTTATTGCAGTGGTCCTAGCCACCTTGGGATTTACTTGGCTTCCAGGAGGTTTCACACTAAGTGGTTCACTCTTGTCTGCATGTGCCTTGAGCAACTCCTTGAGAAATCTCTGGCCATTCTCTCTAGATTTTTGATCTAACTCTAAGACATGTTTCTTGCCCTTGGAGAAGAGACAAGGTTCCCATTGCTGAAAGCAATGAGAATTTAAACATTTTGTAAGCTCAAGTGTATGCAGTGTGCCACAAAGTCCATAGCGCACTTGGTTCCATGCTTGAAAGGTCTTCTAAGTAGGAATTCCTTGCCCATAACTTCTTAGTTTGGAAGCACATAGAAAATAATGGGTAGGATCTCGATCTCTATAGTTTAAAGAAACTTGCATCGACCTAGGAGGGAATAAGATGATCCTCCATAAGGTTTGATGATTGCATTTGTTGGGACTAGTTCAGGCTGACCAATTGCAACCCATACATTATAAGTCATGATGTTTTAATCATAACCTTTGTCAATGAGAGCATCAATGATTCTACTTGTGAGTTAGTTTGACCTTAACATATGTAGGAGGTATTAGCTCTTCATATTCTATGCCAATCTTGGTGGCTTTGACCTTTTGGATGTTAGGCTCTATAGACTATGTAAGGGTACTACTAGATGCCTTGTGTTGGATAGTCATGATACATATGAGTGATGCCATAATGCATCTAAGTTCAATCTTTGTGAATGTGTCTATCCTAAGTCTACTAGTTATGGCATAGGCTCTTGAGTTGTTAGCTCAATCATATGGATAGATGGATAGGAAGGTTTCTCTTTAAAGTTGACTCCAAAAATTTTAGGACTTGATACATATGGTAAAGTTTGATATGAGGCACATCAATAGAGTCTTAGGCTTTGAAAAGAAAAATGATACTCTTCTTGAAAATTTAAGTCCTTATGTGGTCTCTTATGTGTATTTTTGTTCTTCTAAATTGCTAGAATGATGTGAATTTATCGCGGTACTCTTGATAGATTAGTCAGTAACTTCTCTCTCATTGAGCCTTTTTTGTAGTGATTGGACCTTAGCTCTTGGTGGTAGCTTGGATGATTTCCCCCTCAACTTGTTGTGTGTTTTGTATTAAGGTTTGGAAATGATTGTTGTGGTTTTACACTATGATCCTAAGTGTCCCTAGGTGATGCTAGCCAAATGCATGTTGCATGAGTGCTGGTCCTTATGATGTAACAAAGTGTCTCCTAGCCGCTTGACCTTGGTTTGTACAAGTTCCTTAGTGAATTTCTAAGGCATTTAAATTTTTCTTCCAAGATATTCATTCCAAAACATATAATCTTCAAGACACTTGAGACACTTTGAACATATAAGAGTTAGATGTGCAAAATTAGGCTTTCCTTTGTTCGAGCAATATGCATGTGTATAACAATTTATCAAAGCATCACAATCATGTCAAGCTAACCTTGGAGGAGTGGAGGTATGTGTGTGTGGGAGTGGCAAGTGGTGCAAGTTCTAGGTAGGTAGTACAAGTGCAAAGTGTAGATAGGTGGTGCAAGCCTAGGTGGTGTAAGTACAAACCTTAGGTGGTGCGAGTCCTAGGTTTGTGGGTAGTACAAGTGCAAAGTGGCCTAGGTGGGCGGTGCAATTTGAAAGTGGTGCAAGTGTAAATCAACTTAGGTGGTGTAAGTGGGTGGTGCAAGTCGTGAATTTTGAATGTTAGTGAACTTTTGATGTGAGTAAATTGTGAATGCGAGTGAACTTTTAGTGTGAGTGAATTATGAATGTGAGTAAACTTTTAATGTGAGCATGAACTATGATGAGGATGACCTTTTAGTATAAAGAAACTCTAAATCTAGGTGCAAAGGATCCTAGCTATAAAATGGCAAAAGAAACAACCAACTAAACAATGAGACAATGGCCATGTATTTGATTCTTGCATTGTGTGTTTTGAGTTTTTTGAGTTTCAATCACTTCTCTTTTTTTAATGCACATACAACCAAAGAAGTATGACAAGCATGATGCACATTCAATCCACCATAGTATGACATAAGTTTTTCATGTAAGAGAAGTATGAGTTTTGAGTTTTGTATTTTTCATTTTTGTGTTTCTTTTGCTTCAATACATACACAACCCAACAAGCATGATAAGCACGAAATATCCTTAATCCACGAAAATGTAACATGGTTTGCTAAAGTAAGAAAAGTTTGAGTTTTGAGTTTTGCATTTTGCATTTTGTGTTTTTGTGTTATTTTGCTTCAATACATACACAACCCAACAAGCATGACAACCATGATATATCTTCAATCCATAAAAATATCACATGGTTTGCTTAAGAGAAAAGTTTGAGTTTTGAGTTTGCATTTTGGATTTTTGTGTTGCTTTTGCTTCAATACTCACACAACCCAACAAGGATGATGTATCTTCAATCCATAAAAATGTCACATGGTTTGTTTAAGTAAGAAAAGTTTGAGTTTGAGTTTTGTGAACTTTTGAGTTATTGAGTTATTGAGTTTGTGTTTTGTGTTTTTTCCTACTCTAACAAATCCAATCTCTTCAACTCTATCCAACGAAGTGGTTCCTTCCAATTCGGTATTTCTATCCTAGACACATGGGTTTTAGAATGCTAGCCACCACCAATGCTAATGATCGGTACCCCATTGATTCCATCCATGCCCATGCACAACCCTCCTATTCTACCAAACGGTAGGAGTGTGAGAACCTCAACATTTGCACCATTGTTGGTCTTGAAAATGGAACCAAAATGTTGAGTCAAACATACCAAGAGTCGAGACTTTGGATGGACTTGTATTCTTTCAGAAGTTGCAACTCAGTTTAGTGACAATCTCTCTCCTTTTCTCTTAATACTCCACTCTAACTAACCAAGAATCCTCCTCTCTCCCCCAAGAAAGTAAGAACACAAGACTAGCATCAAGTTGTAGTGAACTCACCAACTTACTTTTCCATATTGTAGTCTGAAAGCTTGAAGGCTCGAGGATAGCTCCATGACCATGATCGACACAATCCAATATCATCACTCCTTTACATCTACCATCAAGTACACCAATGAGTTGAGAAGCTAGTAGAGAAGAAGAAGAAGAAGAGAAAGAAGACAATGAAGAGCTTCAGTCCCTTGCATAACACACCTCTCACTCACTCTCTCTCATTCACTCTCAATAATGGAGGCATGATGATAGAATAGAAGAAGAGAAAAAAAGCTTCAATAGTTGTGTTGATAGAGCTTCTGTAGCATGGATGCACCAAAAGTGTAAATACAACTGAGACCTTCCACCCTTATATAGATAAAAATTAGGGTTAGGGTTAGGGTTTGCACCCCACTTTACCTTTTAGGATTTGCATTTGTTTTTCATTTTACGGTTTCCACCGCTATGAATTAGGGTTTGCATCCTCTTTTGGGCATTCTACTCACTTTGTGGCCTCTAGGCTTGTCAATCCTCATTGCATGCTTGTATCTTAGTTTAAATAGACTAAGACTATGCTAATCTAATCACAAATACATGTGCACAACCCAGTAATGGTTGTGGTTGCAACAAATACAACTATGGGTGGTGAATACAATGTGTATGGGGCTCTCACAAAATAATACATCCATGACAGTTTGGTATATCTGAGTATAACAATAATACAAAAGTGCCCAAAACAATACAATGAAGGTCCACAAAATTATGATCCTTTCAAAAAATAATAGCCAAAACTTGCACTTTGACTTTTCTTTGACCATCTTTGACCTTAGCCTTCACAAAATAATATTAACACATGCTAAGGAACTCATGAGCCACGGGTGTAAACAAACACTTGAGTGTGTTGAGACTCGCATAGGGGAGGACTCTTGGAGTTGAGAGGATAAACCGATAGCTAGGTGTGATGTGGATCAAAATGAAATTTGTGGAGCCATGAGTCTAAATGAATGTGCCAACTATGTCCAAGTGAATGAGAGGCCAAGTAGCCAAAGGGTGGAGAACTCGCAATGTTGACAAGTATAAAGAAGTGGGTTCAATTAGATGATGTGGAGAAGGGTGAAAATCGTGGAGTTGGAGTCTAAATGAGTGTGTTGGTTGGGTCGAGATGAGATATGAGGCCACGAGGCCATGTTGTGAAGAACTCGCAACACCGGTGTGAGTATAATGAAGCTGGCTCAGTCAAATGAAGTGGAGAAAGAGGAAACTTGTGGAGCCACAAGTCTAAACAAACATGCCAGTCACATTGAGGTGAGGGATGAGGGAAAGTGGACAAATAGTGAAGAACTCATGGTTTCAGCAAGTATAAAGAAACTAGAGGGAACATGTGAGGATGAGCCTAGGAGAGCATCATGCCAAGAAGAGAAGAAAGATGAAGGCCCAAGCTAGGGAGTGGGCTGATTCCAATGACTCTTTGAGTTGTGAGGCAAAGGGTGAGACAACAGAGCTAGCTAGCAAGGGGAGACATGTGCACTTCAATGATAAGATTTTACAACACTCATGAGGAGAGAGATTATGCTATAGTTTTGATTGTGAGGGAATGGATCCCTCATGCAATAGATGAGATAGGGGTACTAGGGTGTCCCTAGTGTGGACAAACAATGATGGATGGATCCTCTAGATGGTACTCAAGTTGTAGAGGTGCATGATGGTAAAAGTCTTGTACTTTTGATGAGGGTGTCTTTCAAGGAGTCTTGTTCATCATCAGAGTCTACATGCACATTCAAGCCCATTCCGGTCTTAGGACCCAAGGGATGCAACTTGTTAGGTGACATCATGGCGGTTGGATGGCTTCATGGCAGTGCTAAGTAGGCTATATATGGTGGTTTCACCTTCCAAGCTACAAAAGATAGATTTAGCTTGCTAGGGAGGCCAACAATTTTGATGAGGTTGGGTGTGAAGGCTTGGGTGATAAAGTCACAACTCAATGTTAAGAGAACATTGCTCATGGCCAAAGAGATGGACTTGGATGTGAGGGCAAGGCGGTATGTGGCAGCCCCCATATTGACTTGTATAAGCTATTCTAGACCCACTTGCAACATCAAGTTGTATAGGGTTACTTTGAGGTGGACACAACAAGGGAGATGGCCCTTAAGGTGTATGTTAGGCAATTTGATGTCCCCATCAAACTAGTTTGACTTGTCCATGGGTATTCCAGCTCAATCTGGTGAAGCTGATCCTTCTAACGCAAGTCGATATAGTATGGAAATCTAATAGCAATGGCTTCTACATCTATTTTTGCATCAGTAAGATGGATCTAATAGTAGAGGGCCAACCCAAATGGTTCTAGCTAGCATGTGTAGTGAAGTATGATCTAGCCAAGGATGGCTTCTTCCTTCACCACACCTCTTTTGTGTGAAGTGGTGCAAAAGGGGGAAGGATAACACATGTGGGAACAATGGACCTCGCAAGGAGATCACAATGGCACACGACTTCTAAAGGAGTCAAGGTGTGCTTTGCAAGTGCTTTCCTAAAGACTCGTCCCAAAAAGGGCACATTAGCTAGAAGATGTAAGTCCAAGGATGGGGTCCAAGGATGGTGTAGTGAAGTGGCATCATGCTTTACGCACCATGCAACTTACTCCCTTCACAAGGAGACGGTTTGCTACAAAAGGAGCTACAAAGTCCAACCCCCCATTCAAGCCGACCTGTGCACTTTAAAGACAATTAAGACATGATGCAAGGGACTTCTCAATGTGGGCGCCATGGATAGGGCAAGGAGGGCAAAGCAGTATGTTTCCATCCAATGTGCCACCACGACTCCCTCCAACAATGCTTCAAAGGACGATCTAGCTACCCACAGCCTAACAAGTGAAAGGATGATCTAGCTACCCAGAGCCTAACAATGCTTCAAAGGATGATCTAGCTACCCAGAGCCTAACGAGTGAAAAGTGAGTGCATTGAGTGACTAGGGAGGGGGATGGGCTTCCATTTTGTGGGGTGAAAGGTGAGTGGGGTAGAGTGTTCTAGTGAAGGGTTTCTTGTATGAAACCTTGTGTGAGCATTGAAAAAGCCATGTTGATGTGGTAAACTCCTTGCCTGTTGGGGGGAGTTGTCAAGATGGATTGTTGTGGTGCATTGATGTTGTGCGGTTCCATGGTATCATGTCATGTTGAGGTGCCATGTCATGTTATGGTATTGGGGTGGGCTCTTAGCCTAATGGGGGAGCCGTGATGCACTATGTCATGTCGTGTTATGGTGCCAAGTTAAGATGGTATGTGACATAATGTGCAAGGTCGAGATCCAAGAGCATCCATGATGGCACCTATGAGGGAGCAGACCTCTCTTCCTCACCCTACAACGTTAAGCCGTGCTTGGATGCATGTTGATAGAGTTAGCCCTCACCTATGAACCTTGTCCCTTTGTGCCTTTGGCTTGTCTTGTACATAGTCCCCCTTCATGAATTTGAGCTTTCCCTTCAAGATGGGCCATTTTGAAAACTTTGGTGCCATCTCATGTTGAGGTGGAAAGCTGTGATGGAATGCGGCACATTGTGGGCTCTTAGGGAGCTTCCTAGGGTCGTGGGTGTCGCCAATGACAGATGATTTATTATGGTGAGAAGTGCTTAAAAATAGCCAAAAATTTTGAATTTCAAGAGAAAAATAGACTTCGTCGAAGGTGGTTGCAATCAGTACGATTTTAAGCAGCAATGCCCGGAAAAGGCTGAAAAGACCCACTTCACGACAGTTGGTGAATTTTGACAATTTTTTGGCATGTCAGATGAGACCCTGGGAGATGCCTGACAGTGGAGGACTTCAAGATGGATGCCCAAGATTTTTCAGACTTCGAAACAAATATCGGACGAGGAAATGGGAGCGCCCAGGAGGCCAAGGCCAAGATCAAGTGTGAAAGGACTTTAAGGGAGCCAAAAGGCATAACCTTTGGGGGCTCCCTAAAGAGAGCCCAACTTAAAAAAACAAATCATTGGGGGGGGAGGGGGGGGGGGAGAGGGGCATTTTTTCACGGGCGTGAAGGAGATGAAGGCGCCATGAATCCACGATTTAATGGAAGGGGCTGTGGCACTTGCAAACAGGGCCCCCAACTAATTACATGCTTGATCTACATTCAACCTTCGCTCCCTATAGCTCCAGACCGCACCTTAAATGGTTGCCCAGTTGTGGAGATCAAATTTCAGTCTTTTTCTCTCCTCCCTCTCTCTCCTGCAAGAGGCAGTTCCTGTGTGTGAAGAAGAATGAAGCTCGATTGATGAATGCTCGTCCGGCGTGGTATCGGATTGCTTCCAAACCGAAGGTGGGTTGAAGATGGTAGTGTGGAGGCGGGCTGACCATCAAACGGGGCCTAGTTTGCAGACCCGCAATAAGTTTCAAAACCCGAAATAATAAAAAATACACAGTAATGACATTTTTACAAGGAAAATGGTTTTTGTTTCGCATTTGATGAGGTTAGCAATGTTCATATGGGCTGAAAATTGATGGACATGTTGTTTGCTATTGGTTTTAGTCTTTCATAATAAAAAACTCAAAAAATATACACTTAAAAGTGTGGAAAATAAATGGAAAAAAACTTGAAAAGCATGGTTTTTAGAGGAAAAATAGGGGTTTTGGGCTTAAAATCGGAAAAGCATGAAACAAAACACCAATACAATCCACATTGTTGCTGTCCAAGGACCTAAGAGCCATAGCTATGAAATAATTCTAATTTTCTTCCATTTTTATTGATAATAAATAAGAAAAAATAAGAAAAATTAGGGAAAAATGCTTTTTAAAAGGGAAAAAAATAGGGAACAGACGAGGAAAATTATGGATGTGTCTGTGAGTGTATAATGAGGATAAAACATGAGGGTTTGCCTCCGATTATCCCCATTTACATGTTTTTGTGAGTATTTACTCCTTATTTTGTGTGAAATACACATGAAATCACCCCTTTACCTATGCAACCAAGCAAAACCTTGAATGGTAGGGGAGGAGGGAAGTTTGAGTGCTGAAATATAATATAAAATCTGATGTATTTGCTACATTATTCATATAGGATGATGTTAAGTTAAATAAAGGGAAGCACAGTACGAGTGTAAGGCTCGGTGTCTTCTCTCATTATAGCAATTACGCGTTAGTGTATGGAAACATGAAAAGAATGGATTTGCACAAGACATGAGGCTGTTTTTCAATGTTTTGAGTACTTAATCATATAGACATTTGCATCAAGCATCATTAAATGGTATCAATTACAAGCTCATGGATGCATAGAACTTGGTTTCTCTAGGACTTGACCCACGTAGAGAGAGTGAGCAACCTGGCTGTAGGTCTAGACGATGGGTCAAAGGGGATGGATAAGTGAGGATAAGTGCATTCCTGGAAGGTTAAGTATATTGGCACTAAGAGGGGAGTTTGTTTCGAATGTGTCTATATATGGAAGCAATGCATCAAGGGGTCAATCCCCAAGATGTAGGAGAGCTGCAGTAGGGCCGCGACAATCAGCCAGTGGGGTTCCCTTGTGTCTGTGATATGTGGCATTTATTACCGATATATGTGTAATATCCCTCTGAGGAGACGAGGAAAAGGGAACATCCGTTGGATTACAGACTATAAATGCGCAGTAATTAGTGTTTAGGATAGTGTATCCCTCGACAAACGCTCTTGGCCCACGAGGTCGTGAGGTGGGGTTGTTTGTTTGTTGATGGCATGAGGCTCGACTAGTGCCTTAGCCAATGCTGGCCCATTTTAGGTCCCATCACACTCTCAACGAGCATGTGCATAACTAAGGAGTAGTAACACACCTACTTGTGACAAGCCAACCTCTCCACCGATGAGTGCAGGGAACTTGGATTTGAGGAACAAGAGCAACCCCATCCACCCCCAATCCAACTCACTATGGAACAACACACCAAGGAGGGGCCTGACTTCAAGCAAGCATTTGAGGAAGAATCGAAAATCACAGAGGCCAGTTTGCCCTTACCTGATATATCCCCAGAAGAGCTAGAGGGTGCCCAGGTTCCCGATCACGTTATTGTTGCAATAAGAAGAATATGGGAACTTGTGGAGTAAGCCCAACAAAGGGCATAGGCATGGCCACAACAGCTTCCTACCATGCAAGGATTACCACCCCATTAACTGGCTGCAAGAGCTGACTATCTGGCAAAAATAAGAGCTCCAACCCCAACCCTTTGAGTTCTCCTTCCTCTACCCATGGGCCTTGGACCGATTCTTACCCCGAAGGTAGTGGAAAGAATCATTCATTTGAGCCATAATCTAGCAAACCAATGGGTCAAGGAGCAAAGCATTATAATCACACAATGGAGTTGGTAGCCCATGGACTACTGGCAAGACAAGGTCTATCAGGTCCCTAAAACTGTCCAAGGCTATGAGGCGCAACCAAAGTGGCGGAGGAGGATTTGGGACACCAATTTTGATGTATGGATGGTCTTCTATGGCACGCTACAGGAAGAACGGAATGATAATGCCTATATGCCCTACCCGTGCAGAAACAGAATGGAGTACGATAGGGGGTGCATGGTAGTACAACTTTCCAAAGATCTATAATGTCAATGCAGCAACTCTCGAGGAATGTATGACCTTTAGAGCAGGGGACTTGCGCCCTTCCATTAACCACTTCCTCAAATTTCTCTTCTTGCCAAGACCCGGCCTCCTTCATAACCACTTGTAATTACCTTAGGGTCATTAGGTTTCTGCTTTAAAAAAAGCCAGCAACTGAGGAAGCCCACCTCCCTCCACTCTTTTTTGACATTAACCTAGGAATAGATAGCTGCATTATGGCTAGGCTCATGATGAGGGCAACCCTGCTTCCCTCGTTTTCTATGAGGATTCTTGAAGACATGAATGATATCCAGTTTATGAGGTGCAATCATCCTTTCTTGTCTGAGGAAGATCAGGGTGGAGCATGAGAGCACCCCTTGCATCCAAATGCTGGCTATAATAATCTATACACCCGCACTTATTTATTTTAGTTTTTTAAAAAGAAAGAAATAGAAAAAGAAAAAAGAAAACAAAAGAAGAAAAAGGGGTGGCAACACTGAACCCCTCAAAGAAGCACCTTGCATGCCACAATCAGTGCACCTAGGATTTCCATACCTAGCCACATCCCTTACGACACATGGTTAGGGCACAGCAAGCGTAGGACATACCTATGGAGGTAACACTTGCCTATGGTTAGACCTGTCACCCTACGCTCCACACACTGCACCTCCCTTATGCACCAACTGGGTCCTCAATTGTGGGATACCACTGAGGGCTTGCCCAAGGTAGACCCATCTCCCAATTCCACAAGCATCGGCAGACACCAGGAGAGTAGAAATGGGCGTGATGGGGGCCTTGCCCTTGCTTTCTCACACTACATGTGGCACGAGTTCTAGCACATGGGCACTTGAGCTCAGTCCTTCATCTCTAAGCTAGCTCATGGGCTCTGACTCATGTCCTGCCTAGATTGCTGCTCAATGGACATGTGCATTGCAAGGGCTATACCTTCCTCCTCCTTTCTTCTCAACTCCTCCTCCTCTTCTTTCTTTCTCCTTCTTTCCTCCTCGGCCTTTTTTGGAATCCTTATGAGCCTTTTGCAAGTCCACTTTTTCTTCCTTCCTTGTCTCCTCTTCTTGTTTTTCCTGTGAAATTTTATTCTTTGTCTTCTTAGCCTCTCCTCGGCTAGAATTGTTTTTCCTGTTCCTTGTATTCTCATTCCTTGCTCATCATCCTTTCACTAGATTGTCCCTCTTATTCCTGGTGAGGTGGCAACTTGCTCTTCATCAACTCCTTCTCCTCCTCCCTACCCTTGCCCCAAGGCTTCTCTAATGATAGTAGTGAGGACCCCACTGAATCCTATGGTTGAGGATTGTGAAGATGAGGCCAGCTTTTGAGGCTGTCCTTGCACTTTCAGCTGTTTCCCTTCTTACTTCTTCCATTGTGTCCGATTTCCTTCTGGGCCACCTCTTTTAGGTCTCGACTTGCGCTTTTCCACTTTTTCTACTTTCTTCTTGTGGTGAGGTTAACACACATGCACCTCTTCCCATCTTGCAACAATTGGCAATGACCCCTTCTTTCATTTTTTTCATTCTATTACCTTCTTTCTTTCTAAAGTTCAATCAATCCCTTAAACCTTCAAATTGGCCCCCTGTCTTCTCCATCCATTAAAACAAAGGTATCAATAACCTTAGACTTTTAGATGCACATCTTCCCTCATTCGAAGTTAGAATCATTTTATTTGAGAGACAACTTAGGACAAGAATATTGATATGGCATCAGGATAATTTGGTAGACCAGTATGTGGGAGCTACTGGACATGAACTTCATCCACCCTCCACCTATAAAAATAATTCCTAAGATACCACTTCTCAATCTAACTAGGGTAGGACATACTTTGTATGTATTAGGAATACCCACACTAGATAGACACATTGGTAAAATTATCTCTAACTTTCCATAACCCTACACTATTTCTGTGCTTCTCTTGTATAAGAACTCCCTTTGACCAACCTTTCCTTTTTCCAGACTACAAAGACACGTCCTCCAAAGCCATCAACTATAGCCACATCTACATTAAATTAATATTAAAGTTTGATATCAATGTGTCAGATGCATATAATCTTGTTTTTTTGCAATGTTTAGCATGTTTCAATGGATTGTCATTTCTCCCCCACTTAATTACGAAGTGTTCTCATGAGCAAAGTTATAAGATTTGCAAAACCACAAATAAAAAACTAGTAGACACTGAAAATGTATAAAACTTAAAGTAGATTAGATATGGCAATGAAAAATTTTAAACATATGCAAACTAACTTTCCCCTTATGCACTCTCCCCACTAGAGTTCAGGTGCATCCAATGCATGGTGCAGACCAACTAGGAAGCTTTCTAAAGCCACTAAGTAACAATAATCTCTCAAGGTAATAAAATGCCGCACTACTTTCCTACTAGGAATAGTGCTTTTGAAATAGCATCACCGATAAGTACAATGCCAATCAAAGAACCCATACAAGGCAAGCTGATATACAATACCAAATAGGGCTCCTATGGTTTAATTGTTAATCCTCCATGTTCTACTAGAAAAACTAGTAAACAATCCCTAACTCCCATCTTTTCTTATTTTGGGTTTTTTCTAAATTCCTTTGAAAGATTTTCTTTCATATCTTTTAGTTAAAAGAATATATATATTTATTCTTCTTTACAAAATATCCCACCCTAAAGAGATGCAAGGCATCGGATGCAAGGCACCTTTCAAGAAAATCCGTATAGCCTACTAAGACCTTAGAGCGATGGTTATCTTCTTTTAGTTTTTCTATTAACCCTTCATTCTCTAGGGCTTGGTGTTTTTTATTCTTCTATTTGAAATAATAAATAGATATACTCTCTCAAATTTAATTTATTTGTATTTAGTTTTGAGTCTATTATCTTATAGGAAATGACTAGAAGGCTAGGAATTCATCACTAAATTGAACTTTCAAACATTTCAGCTCAATAGCTTTGCTCGAGGAATGTAATTGTAACGTGCCCAACTATCGGCTGTCCAAGCACATTTTACGGGTCCATCGAGAAACGAGTCTAAGCGCCGCCGCCCAACACTCCCAGGGAGTGTTTCGGGGTTTGTCGCCTAAGGTTTCCCGAGTCTGCCTCGCAATGGAATGTTCATGGCCGAACTCACTAGGATCGACCTTAATTCTGGGTTCCTAGGGCCAAGGTCTCCTAACAGCATTCTAGCATCGGGTTTTGGACATCCTACTTTACGCACAGATACCCACTCCGAAGCAGATCCGTACCGCACTTGGTTCAAAGAGAATGGGAAACGATAGGGATGCACTGCTCAACCTCTCTACCCGTAGGGCATAGTCCCATTCCAATCCCTTAAAACGGCATGAATCGGGTTCTAACCTGACCTTATCTAAGGGTCAAACAATGATAAAACCTTGTGAGAAGCCTCCCAGTTCTCTGGGACCGCCCAGCCGTAGGACGGCAACCCGTCAAGGATTCTACCCACCCGCTTCCCTTGATAGCTTTAGTTTTCTAATTAGATCCTAGCACAATTATGTGTGACATTTAAAATCAGCTTCATTAATTAAGCCTTTTAGGGTAAGGTTCGTTCGTGTAATTTACACCATAGACACGAAAACAAAACAACAATCCTTTTGACAAACAAGTTCCTTAACTTATCTTCAAGTTAATCTTTGTCTCCTGCCCATACAGGAGAATTATGTATCCCTTCTATCCAACATAAGTACCCAATCCAAATCACATGGCACCATAAATTCCATCCTTTATCTAGAATAGGATCTTCCAACACCCCAGACATTGGACTCACGGTAGTCTACAATTCTGTTCCGGTCTATGCAAGGGGTGTCCAGAGCTCCACTGACCCCAAGCAACCTAGGAGTGAGACACAACTTCTATGGTTGGCCTTTTCACCAATTCAACATTTGGCCCATGAATCGAGCAATGCCCTCTTGGGGTAATCCAGGTGCAATCTTGGAGATGATCCACCCGTCCAAAATATCCTTCCTTAATTAATCCATTTAGGAATCAAACATGATCAAGGAAATCAGCCTAATATCATCTTCTAGCGAAACATTCATTTATTTCCCATGGCTACTTGTCATTTTTGACCCTTTCCATGCTTTTGCCATAAAAAACAAGCACTTTGAATATTTATCCAAATCACAATGCAACAATCAGTTGATTGAAAGAAAAACATTTAGGGTGTCGTTCAATCAACCAACAAAACTGATTGTATTTTTCCCAAACAATACAAGAATAGACTTGATAATAATTCCATCGCATATTTGCTCTTCCCCTTGGGATCAAAGAGTGATTCTATGCAAAATTTACTTAATAATTGAATGCACAATTCCTAATGTTATTCTTTTTATGATTATGCTATTCATAACCCCTCACCGATTGCTCTATCAACGAATAAGCCATATGCAACTAAGTGCAATTAACTTCCCTTGATACATGCATTTTGCGAACTCCATCTTTCGAATATGTGAGAAGAGGCATATCCCTTCCCATGACCTATTCTCATACATCGTAGTATGGAGCCTAATTTATCTCATGTGAGAATCAAAGCAAGCATCTATCAGTTTAGAAATACATAACTTACGACTGGAACCGCGGTTGAATTGGTAGTGATGCCCTCGCCCGAGGCTCCGTTGCCTATTGAGGTATTGCCAATTTGGGCGTGACATTTTACGCTTGGGGGCCATGATATTCTTCTCTTTTGAACACAACTCGCACAAGACTTTAGCAGCCACTTGCTTGAGAGGAGAAAAATTAGGGAAAATCGGCTTGGGGGTTAAGGGATGAGCTGAGGGAAAAAAAAAAGAGAGAATGCGTGTGGCCACCCTCTAAGGAGGGGGAAAGGGAGGAAAAACCTTCTCTCTCTCTCTCTCTCTCTCTCTCTCTCTCTCTCTCTCTCTCTCTCTCTCTCTCTCTCTCTCTCAATATCTTGGAGGGGTATCCTTCTCTCTACCGCTCTCTTGTAGCCTCTTTGGGTCTCCTAATGCTTCCTTGTGCCTCCCCATGCCTCACATTTATAATGAATTAGAGAAGAGGGGATGTGGGTGAGAACAAGAGTTCTTGGTGGAGGGACTCTTGGAAAACTCAATGATCTAATACTCAACTCATAAATCTGATGATTCCATTGGCTCCAAAAGGGAGGTAAAACTCCAAGACACTTGATTAGAAATATTTTAGATCACTCCTTTCTTTCCCTATTTGAAGTGTTGTTAACTGCCTGTAAACTGCGATTGCAGCATACGCGATTTCACCAATCTCTCTCTCTCTCTTTTCCTTTTTATATGACATTCGGTTCTGGAAATATCCATATCTTCTTAGGGTAATATCTAAAATATACTAGCTTTTATGCCAAAAAATCTAATATCTTTGGACCATCCATACTATACACATTAACATTAGCTTGAGTGGATTTCTTCACTACACTCATGAAATCACTCAAAGTCATGAAAGTCACTACTTGGTAGTTCAGCCATATGGCTCAATACATCCACCATTTTGTTAGTTGAGCCTAGCTTATGATAGATTTCCACATCAAATTCAGCCATGAAGTCTTGCCACCTCGCTTGTCTAGGTGATAACTTGGGTTGAGTCTAAAAATACTTCAAAGAGATATTATCAGTGTGAATCTTGGTGTGCTGATCATGTACATAGTGCCTTCACTTGCACAAGAAATGAACCATTTCCAGCATCTCCTTTTCATGAATAGACCGTCATTGTTCAATTGGAGTAAAATTTTTGGACTCATAGCATACATAGTGACCATCTTGAATCAACAATCCTCCTAGAGCATAATTAGAAGCATCCATGCAAATTTCAAAAGGCTTTGTAAAGTATGACATCTCAAGTGGTGGCATGGATCTCATATCTCTCTTGATTGTTTAGAAAGCTTATTTCTCCCTATCTCCCCATGAGAATTTTGTATTCCTCCTTGTTAGAACTACAAATGGCAATGTGATTCCACTCATTAGGGCCAAAAACGCTTCAAAAATGGCACTTGTAAGAAAGTGATTAAGTTTTTATTTAGTTGAGGTTTAGGAAGAATAAAACCTCTAAATTTGGTTGTGCAAATGTGATTAATGAGAGAATATTTGGTTCATTGAAGAGGCCAGCCATTAATTGCCCTCATCTTTTAATCCGGGTCAGCGGTCACCTTTTCGGCCATTTTTCTCTTGGAACTCGAGAGATTTTGTATTTTTGAGATTTTTGTACGAAATTTGCATTTGCTTGCTCCAGCGTTTTCTTTCTACACACTATTCTCTTTTGCTATTCTTTTTGTTGCACTTGCTTCCTATCACTGTGAGATTCTTGCTCGGTTCATTTGCTAGAATTTCTAGCAATGCCTCTTTAAATAACACGGGCGCTAGCACACGTAAATACAAGCTAACTATTCATCTAGATCCGATTTACACATCTTGGAGAAGTATACATCATCGAGTATTGATAGATGAGATCAAAGCCAACAGGTTGCAAACACAAGGAATGAAGCATATAGATTTGTGGGTGGACGGAAATATTTATCCCAGGGATCCTTCTATAGGTAAATCACCTCCTTTTTTCAATGTCCATGACTATATAAGATATGTTGGAGAAGGTTACAATGGGATGCTTGGCTATTGCATGAGGTTATACTCTGCATCTTACATATATATAGCTCAAATGCATGAAATGAAAAAAGCACTAGAAACTACACAAACAAATATTTTAGAGTTGACAAGTCAGATTGATGTTTTGAAAAATGTTAAAAAGTCATTGCAGGATAAGCTAACACACTTGAGAGAAACTCCAGTAGGATTTAGAGAGAGGAAAAGACCATTAAAAAATATAACCAACTTGTGTGAGAGAGCAAAGAAAAAGAGACTAAATCTTACAAAGAAATATGTCTCTAACATATTAGGCATCAATATCCGAGAGAATGAGGAAAGAATCAAACTTTTGAAGGAAACCATGAATAAGAAAGATATTTTGAGGATTCTTAAGTCACCCGAAAATGCGGATTTGAGAGGTCCAACTCTCAAAGAGTTAGCGAAGGACTTAAAAGGCACGGTGAAAGCAAATGAAATTGTAGAGACATGTGATATTGTGGGTATAAGTCGAAAATGTTATCGTGCTATCTTTGGATTATGGTTTAAAAATCTTAAACGCAATAGGGTAACTATATTTGGATTGCCCCGAGCCCTTGCAGTTTCGACTGCAAGAATTGCCATGAATCGCAAGATTCCACATGTTTTTGGAGATTACATTCACATCAAAAGGTCTATGTCCTATGAAAAACAAAAAAAAGGAAATTTTTGATTACAATGTGTTTAACAATATATGGGTTGATCTAAAAAAGGTGCAAATTGCAATGGTTCACATGTATAAAATCACAGTAGAAGAAAGTTATGGTGTTCTAAAGTTTGGCTTGAAGTTGGATGAAGCACAGATTCAAAAGGGACAGAAGATGGAAAGAATTAGCATTTGCCTCATGAACATGGCATGGGACCATAGCAATGGTGAGGGCCAAGCTCCATTGCATAAGATCCAATTCGAGATGGAGATTTGGTGGATTGGTGCAGCCCAGGTACCAATTGAAAATCATCAAACGTTGAAATGGTTGTTCAACCATACAGGTATTCCAAATATCATTAAGTCTCAAAGTGAAGGCGAAATGTTGGTAGTTGATGGGGTTGGTAATTTTAATGTGGAATGGCATATGAGTGCTGATTTAAAAACTATCAAATGTATGCTTGGAATATGTAATGGTGCAAATGCAAAATATCCTTGCATTTATTGCATGGAAAGTATTGGATCCAAAGATTGGAGTAGTTTGCGACCAATAAGAAGAGCCCCAAATAGAGACTCTATAGATTTGAGTAAATTTAAAAACATAGAAGACATATGTGATCCCATTCTTTCAATCTCTCTTAAGAATGTTCATATTTGTACTTTGCATGCAGAGATTAGAATAATCGATAAGCTTCCCAGGTTGCATCTTGACTACGCATATTCTATTAAGCCATTATCTTTATCAGATGAGTGTATTGATAAATGCGAGGCATTACTATCGAAAATGGGATTTCATTGGGGCCAAGTTTACTTGAGAAATGATCCAATACTTTCAAGAAAAACAAGAGATATCTTGGCCGATGTCTCTATGGGAGGCTCAAAAGCTAGACGATTCTTAGGAAACCATTCAGAAAAGCAGGTGAATGTGGCTTGGGAGTGTTGGAGAGAGCTATGTGAGATCACAAAAAATGTTACAAGCACGCCAAGGCTTGCATTTCTTAGAATGAGGTCTGGATACACCTTGATGTTTTTCTGAAACTCCTCAGGCAACATAAGACAACATATACATATGCGGAAGAGTTCAAAAGATCAATCACAAATCTTGTTCAGGCGATAAAAGAGGCATGGGGAGAAAAAGATATCACTTTTTATCTGGTAAAGTAACAATTATTTAATATGGGTTTATTTTGACAGGTTTTTCAATTGGTATAAAATTAGTGTTACTTTGTATTGCAGCATATTCTTCATATTCATGGGCCTTACTTTGTGGAGGAGCATGGCCCCTTAGCAACTTATAGTAACCAAGGCATGGAAAAATCCCACTATCAAGCATGCACAAGTTATTTTCGAAGCACAAGGCATGGGGGAGGAGTTACAAAAAGCAATGCTTTGGAGAAGCTATTCAATTGGTTTTTTCGATGACAACTTCAAAGAATGCAGATAAAAGACGACAATGACACATGAGCAATCACACTTTTATATATAAGAAAGAATATATACAAAGCTAGCTTTCCAAAACTCTCACATTCTCTTCCTCCTCAGGAATCTTTCCTCTATAATGTAGAAATTTTTTTCTCTTGTAGCCAGCTATAGATTTTACATCAGTTCGGTTTGCAGCCAAGGCGTAGGATGTGAATGCCAAAAAGCACCCTGCTCTAGAAGCAGAGTAACCTGGACCATAGCCAAAAATCCTAATTGCTGCAATTTTTTCCAAAAACATTACTTTGTGGGCATTATATTGTAATCCTGAGAAACCTAGAAGCCTTGTAAGAGCTTTAATACAAAGTATGGGCCATGCTGCATCCTCTGAGAAACTACTATGAAGTACTAAAAAGGAATCAGGGTCAATCCTAGCCAAATAGTGGCCGAGTGCAATGTCTTTCAATGTACTACCACTAGCTCTCGATCCTTTGCCACGTCCCAAGAAATTATATGAATCAGCAATTTCCAACTGCAAATAAAACCCATACTGAATGAGCGTGAAATGCAAACCTACCAATGTGTAAAAGCAAATTCAAAATTATCTTACCACTTGGTTTTCATCGTACTCCAATTTAACTGGATTCCATAAATTTATTGATGATGATGTCTCATTGGTGTGGCTTTGAATGCGATCGAAGTCCTCATCAGTAATACTCAACTCTTTCTCAGCTTCTTTGGCCTTTTTAAAACAAAGAGAGAGGGCCTCACCAGCATCAATAAACTTATCGTCTAGAGTTTCTTTATCAAGTTTGAGTATCTCTTCCTTTGATTCATTCTCTGTGTCAATTATCCCATTTGCAGCATCAGAAGCCTCTGCAATAATTGCTAGACAATAATCTTCCCTAAGATTGAAAAGTTTTGGAATATCTGATAGTAAAATGTACTCCTTCTCCTTGAAAGGTATAGATGGTAGAGAAGGAACAGTATGGTGAGAACTCTCATCAGTTACAGGGTTTGTATCTCCTTGGCTCTCCTCAATGATAGTCTCAGCTTTGAAGTGAGCAACATCCAACTTCTCAGCAATAGAAGCCTCAAAATCTGCATCTACAACCTCCTCTATTTCCTTTTCATGTGCTAGATCATCTAACATGCAAAAGCTAGCATACTTTGCTCCTTCCAACTGTTGCTCATGAGCTTTCAGAGGATATTTGAAAAGGGTGAAAACAATAAAAGCAGCAGATTTTGTCATCATCTTGCAGTTCTTGGAATGAGTGGAGCACAATATGTCTCTTGCATAAAACCTGTCCAGAGAGTGGGCACCACACTTCTTAGTAAACCTGTCTCTTGGAATGAGTGGAGCACAATATGTCTCTTGCATAAAACCTGTCCAGAGAGTGGGCACCACACTTCTTAGTAAACACTGGCTTTTCATTTCTTGTTGACCCAATGGGAACATGGACATATTCATTTGTATCAACTTCAATAGAAGGACCTGCTAGATTTTCAAACTCCAAAAAGTCCTCCAAAATATATTTTTTACAATATTTCAAAACATTGTCAAGGTCCCAATCAGGATTAAAGACATTCTTCACAACTCCATAGAAAGAGAGATCCATGCCATTCTGAAGGATAAAATCAAGAAGCCTCTCTGATGGAGTGACATCAGTAAGCTCTGATACTCCAAGACCTCTCATTGCCGACTTTCGCTTCCCTGGAGATGTGCTTAGCATTTTGACACTGGTGGCAGAGCATGGAGAAGAAACAGAATGCACAGGCTCATCACATGTTGAAGCCCTTGAGCCTTTTGAAAGCCTTCTTCTTTTCCTAGTTCCTGGCAAAACCTTGGAGCCTAGAAATATGTGGGTTCAAACATGTTTCCAACTTGTGCTTGATACGGCACGGTAAGACTCAAACGCTAGACACGGATGTTCATACTCGTGCCGTATCGGTAATGCAAACCAGCAACTTTAAGCAAAGGGCCGCAACTGTAATGACGCAAGAAGGCAGAGCCAAAATCAGTGATCACGCACCCTTGCGTACTATCAGGTTAGGAGGCACCCCGAAGGAAGACTCTGAAGAACAAGAAAGCCCAAAACGATGCGAACAGGCAAAAGTGCAAAAGAGGAACACTCGCTCTCGCGCCGTATCAGGAGAAGAAACAGAGGTCCACAAAGAAAGCGAAAAAAGCTGTATAGATGAGGGACACCCCCTTATGTAGGCGCGTAATAATGCCACTTGGCAGTAGCCATTGGGCTTCGACATGTGGCAGTAGCCATTGGGCTTCGACACATGGCACTAGCCGTTGGCCAACACGTGGCTGACAAACATGTGGCAAATATGTGGACCGATCGTTAGTCAACACGTGGCATATGGACGATAGGCAGATACATGGCACAATCAGTGCGAGACATGTGTCTGACACGTGTCATGGTTGACGAGGGTATATAAGGGGTTATTTTGCTTACGTGTACACTTTACATTTCTCGAGCTCTCGCGCCTTGCTTGCTGATATGGTGCGATCCTAGTGTTGCATCTACTACATTTCTGTTCTCTCGCGTCGTATCGGTTCCCGTCCTCGATTCAGAGCGAGTGTGCCTCTTTGCTGATTTCCTCACTTCGGTGGTCTTTAGTCGGTGCGCCGATACGGAGCGAGGGCGTCCTTTCGTAGTCTTCGCAATCTCCATCTCGCACCATATCGGCATTTTTGTTCTCGTCTCCGATACGGAGCGAGGGCATCCTTCCGTAGTCTTCGCAATCTCCATCTCGCGCCATATCGGCATTTTTGTTCTCGTCTCTGATACGGCGCGAATGTGACGATTCGTTCATTTTGTTTGTTCCTTCTCGCGCCTATTGGGCCTGCTGCGTTGTTGTCAGATTTTGGAGAAAGTTCCTATATCACTTTTTGTCTTTTTGGCTCTTCTATTTTCTCCTCTGTATGGTAAGGACAAAGCAAACTGCAAGAAGAGTGTATGTGGATAGGAAGGACAATGGGGGTAGAAGAAAGTTACAATTTGATGAATCTGAGGAGGAGCCCTCTTCAAATATTGCTGAAGCTGGGCCATCAGAGGCCCCAGAGCATTTTGCCATAGAAACCCCCCCTGCACCAGGTGTTGGCCTAACATCTTCCATGGAGTTAAAGCATTTCAGTGCAGTGAATGTTTCTTCTCCTGAAGTTGAAGAAGCAAAGGGTGAGACTTGCCCTGTGAAGGATTCATCCCCTCCAATTGCACTTGAGCCTACATCTATTGAAGCCACTGAGCCTCCCAAGCCACAAAAGAGAAAGAGGAAGTACCGGTTCTTCTACATGCAGAGGTGTTTCAGTGAGATTAGAAAAGCCCAAAGAGCTACAGAGCACCTGATTCCAAAGGCTGCTTTCATAAGAGTTGTTAAAGAGATATTTGATAGATTGTCTCAAGTAGCAACTGTCTCTGGTCTAAATAAGAAGTGGCAACTCTCAGCCATTCTCGCTCTACAAGAGGCCGTAGAAGATTTTGTTATTGATTTCATGAACAATGCTTACATTGCTGCTGCGCATGCTCATAGAATTACCCTTATGAATAAAGATTTCAGCATCATCAGCAGAATCACGTATAGGTTCGATAAAGTGTTGAGGCCCTTGCCTTCCAACGATCAAAAAGCCCTTGAAATCCTTAACATTCCCCCGAAATTGTCCAGGAAAGGGAAAAAGCTAAAGGTTGAGGATGTAACTCACCTTTACTCTACAAGGGGTGCCACCTAGCAAGAGTCTATCTTGAGTGAAAAAATTCAGGAGGTGTTGGAAACTGAAGACAAAGTTTACAAGAGGAAAGCCGCATCACTTGCTCCCGTCAACAATGAGAGGATGGATAAAGTGTATGGGCAAATACTTGTGAATGTTTCTGTAGAACCTGAGGAGGAATACCTTAGTATATCTCCCGAGGACAAGCCCATGTTGGAGAAAAGGGATGTCCAACTATCTGACTCCGTTGTTTTTTGTTGCATAAGGTAAGGCTTATATTTTTTGTTTTTTTTTTTGCATAAGGTAAGGCTTATAGGTTCAAGTATATTTTATATGTAATTTTTATTGATTTTGATTTATTCAAATAGCTTTTGCTATTGACTGGAGGGCATTCGTCTCCTCTCTCACTCTCGATATCCGTAGAACCATATATATTGTTGATCCACTTCTCTCTGTGGAACTATTTGCAAGATCTGGGTCTAATATTGCACCATTCTTTCGTACTTTCGATAGTGTGACAAATTACCACATCTTTTTCCCTTATGTAGAAAGGTATTTTTCTTTTTAGTAGAGGAAAATTTATATTCATTTGCTTTCACCCTTCTGCTCACCTCTATTTTGAATTTGCAGAGGGCATTGGAGTCTCATCTATATTAACTGTCTTACTAGAGAAATTATCTTTATGAACTCTCTCAGCGGTGTTCATGGCCAAGCACGAATGTATGTTGAAAGAAAATTACTTGCTTTGATTATATTTACAAAAAATATTTTGAACTTACAAAGCTTCCTTTTGGAGTGCTGGTAGACTTGTTTCTACATTTTTGGATACTACATATGAGGATCTTGCTGATCCTCAAAAGCCTTATGCGTTTCTTCTACAAGAAGTTCCATTGCAAAGCGATGTGCATTCTTGTGGATGGAGAGTTATATCAAATATTTGTAGAACAGTGGATTCAAAGTTGTTACAAATAGAAGGAGTGAATGTAAGTTAATTTCATTTGATTTTTGTGTAACCCTTATCATGATTTCTTTTCACTAACTTATAACATTTATACTTACAGTGTAGAGACTATCCTGATTCATATGTTTGGTGGATAAGGGAGAGATGCATTGAGCTGATTTTGGACAAGGCAATCACACCATATGATCCTGACTCCCCTCTTCCTGCCAAAACTTCAATGGCCAAGGGCACAAGCAAGGGAAAGGGCAAGGGCAAGGGCAAGGGCAAGGGCAAAGGCAATGGCAATGTGACCAGTGCTGCAGAGTCTAAAAAAAAAGGAATGCCAATGCTTTCTCCTCTGAAATTTGATCCATCCCCTCTTAAACCCCAAGAAAAGAGAGTACCTATAAAGGTGAAATTCTTTCAACAATCAAAGAAAGACCCTGTGATAAAAAACATCTTTGAAGAAATCGATAAAGAAGCCACAAAGCCAACAAAGGAGAAGGCAGGAGATAAAGAATCAAAAGAGCAAACATGAGCATACACAAGCCTTATTATTTTGGCTTTGTACATTTATATGACATTTTTGTACCTCATGATGTAATGAACTTTTTCACTTATAAATCGAATGTAATGTACATTTTATTTATATACATTCGAAAGGCAACTTGCTTCATGTTAGCTTATGAGTTCCCACTAAAAAATATCTTAAGGACAGTCTATTAAGATAAATTCCTGCAAAGTTTTCATTCTCAAGACTCAAAACTCACAATTGTGGGAGACAAACAACTCGTACAAGAGAAAGAGCGCTTGGCTCTTTTACCAATTGTTACGCCATTCGCTTTGAACTTATATCTAGGGGATGTATTGTCTAGCAATTCCAAGGTATCCCTCACATCTTTCAGACTCCAATTGGAAGTAACATTCACCTTCTTTACTTCTTCATGCGGCAAAACATGCACCGCAAGTTTATATGGTGTGCAATCTGTATCGGAATCCAAGGGAACCTAGATACCCAATCTTAGTTTGTATCTCCTGTAATCAAAGCCCAAAGAAAGAGTTTGGCGAGGGATACTGTAAGCCAAAGCCAAGGATTGAGGGCATGCACTGCACCTCAAGATATCACCCTTATGGTCGCACTCTCTAGATTTCCAAAGCGTCCCTATAGTGTTGTCCAAATCCTCTTCCAAAAAGTTTCTACTTAGCCAGGATACCTTCGTTCTTTGTAAATTTGCTGTTTTGAAGCAAGCCATGAAGATATGGAGGGGTACAAACCATGATAAACGTATTCTTCTTGAGATCCTTCCAGCTGTCATGGACTTTTGAATATCCTGAGATATTTTGAATTTGAAACTCTGCACCGTTACCTTGTTAGGAATCTCCCAATTTAGAGATGAAAGGCTTGGCAATGGCAAATCTTTGATATTCCCTTACCTATCCGCTTTAGAGGGAACCACATATTGTGCATAATATATAAAAACCTTGCATTCACTAAAAAAAGACAGTTTGATCGGCATAAATAATGTCTGCCAATACCTTATGAATGGCATGGAAAGTCCCACTTAGGCTTTCCACAGGTTGCCATTCAATAATTGTTGACGGAAAGATATTTGCAATGACGAACCGGTTGTTAGAACTTGCCTAAACGGAAAATGATTATATACGTTATTCAACTAATAACTTACAATGTGTTTGTTGGGGAACACGTTCATTTGGAGGCAAGTGCATATCCTTGGCCATGTAAACATGTTGCACCTTGACAAACCACCCTTCGGGCATAATTTTGAAGGCAATGATATGCCCCTTCCAGTGATGTTTTATATCATCTCTTTTTCTTCTTTTCACCTTATGAGAGCCCTTGCAAGATGGCTGCATGGTAACCCAATCATTTACAGTAAAGGTTTTGGGCTCCCAATTTCCATCTAGTCCATGGCTATAGACTGTGCAAGAGTGTATTAAACGAGAAGGGCGTCTAGAGGAAGCCATGAAAAGAATGAAAGCGTAGAGAAAGAAGCTCAAAGAGGGGTGAATGAACTAAAAAGTAGCGCCAAGAACACAAATGAGTATGCATTGGGTGCCAAAAAGAATATTGAAAGATCTCCTGACTTTCAAAAAACTCATTATTAATTTCATCACATCTCTATCACATATTTTTTAAGATTTGTAAGTAAATAACGTCTTTGGGACTCCAAAACATGTCAGACTTTAGGGATTTTAGCTAAAAAAGAAGAGAGAATCACGAAATGGACTCCACTATCTCTAAAAAAGAGGAGACAAGAATACCATATTCTTGCACACGTGGCAAACTCTCCTTGGCCCTTTCCTTAATCCCATGATTAACAAAAGTACATTTTTTGAAGCGTTTTTGGCCCTAATGATACCCTTTGACAAACTTTTGATAGAAGACAGTGAAGCCCAAGAACTCTTTGACTTGTTGCAACGTGGTGAGCAACTGCCAACTTTATACTGCCTCAACCTTTTTTGGATCCACGGCTATCCTCCATTCTTTCACAATAGCCAAAGAACTCTACTTCTTTCACTACTACAAATTCACATTTCTCTGTTTTGGCATACAATTTATGTTCTTGGAGGTGCTCCAACACCTTCCTTACATGCTCCTTGTGCTCTGCAAGAGTATTATCGTCAAGAATCAAAAGGTCATCAATGTATACCACTAAAAATATATCCAAAAAGTTGCCAAACATGTTAGCTACTAGTGTGAAAAATATTGGAGGTTTTCTCAAAATTGCCATAGCATGTATGAATGCCATTTTCTCAATATCTCCCTCTACTATGGGTATCAGAGCATAAGTCAATTTTCATGAAGAAATTGGCTTCAACTAACTAGTCTAGTAAGTCATCCATTAGAGGCATGGGATACCTATTACGAACCATGATCTTATTGAGGGCATGGTAATCCACACATAGCCTAAGAGTCCCATCCTTTTTCCCAAAAAACCAAACTAGTGCCCCATAGGGCAAGCAAATTCTCCTTATGAATCCAGCTTCTAATAGTTCATTGAGCTACTTCTTTAACTCTACTAGTTCCTCATTTATCATGTGATAAGGTGGTTGCACCAGGGGAGTGGCACTTAGCACCAATTCAATCTTGTGATGAATTCACCATTTTGGGGGTATCCTCGAGGGCAAATTTTGTGGCATTGTCTCTAAATTCTTCTAGTACTTCCTTGATCTTAGGGTCCCCCACCACACAATCTTTCCCTTCATCTTCTAAATGATCTACTACTCTCATAATGCATAGATAAACTGAGCCACCCCACTTCAACTCCCTTTTGAATTGCTTAGCCTTATACCATTGCGGGCTCTTATCATTATCTCTACTTGTTTTAGCTAGTGCCCTCATGGAATTCATGGTATTACTACATTTTGATTTGGTTGATTTTACCTCCACTTGAGCAATTTACCCCTTTTCTTCCCTATTCAATTTTTATTGGTCCACCACCTTAGTCTGACTTGTCACTGCTTCCACTTTAGGCATATAATAGTTGACAGTGATTGTTGATCCATTCATGTCCAAAACAATTTGGTTTGATCCTTTTTCAAAGATGGCCAATACATACTTCTCATATCATGTCAAGCCTAAGCCCCACATGGGATTTCAAGGGGTGGACTATCACACTTGGTACCAAATCTGCCCTCATAGGTGGCATGCACAACCTCTTGTGTTGGAGAGCCTAGATTGAGACATGTTGAGAAAGTGCCAAGGAAGACCCATTCTTAGTTAGAAGTTGATAAGATACGGGATATCTATAAAAAGAATAAAAATATATTGGATAATTTCTTTGCTTTGGAAGATGACCGGCAAGGTTTGGATGATAAGATGGAGTATCTTTGTGGAAACAAGGTGAAGGCCCCCCCTAACGTGATGAGTGGGTTTGAGAAGAGGGTGAAGTTGATTAAAGGGAGACAATATGCGTTGAAAGTTGAAGTTGAGAGTGGTGAATGGGAAAATTGAAGATTGGGTTGGAGAAATGGTGAGTATGGGCAAGTGGGATGCCCTAGCTATGGAGAATGAGTTGAAGAGAAATGTTGTTTTAGATTTTGATGCAAATGTTGTGATTGGTGGAATGCTAGGGGTGAAGGAGTCTCATTCTATAAAGGCAAGTATGCCTACTGTGAATGTGTAGGGAAGATTGGAGGAGACAAGTAAAAGGAGTGAGATAGGGTAAGTTGAGTGAAGCTATCACTAAGCCAGCCGACCTGGTAATGTGAATATTCTGCAAAACCAGCTTGTGATGATGCCACCGAGATGGCCTCTGCCAACAAAGAAAAGAGAGATAAGTTCAATCTCTAATCCTGATGAGAGTGATGAGGAGTCTAGTGATAATGAGACAAGTGATGAGAAGTTCAATGATGAAGAGGATAAAGGGTCAAGTGGAGATACCATGATGGGAAATACCTTAAGGGCCTTAGCAAAAATTCAATTGACAAAGGTGAAAAAAGTGTTGGAAGAGGAGAGTGAGGATGAGTTGGATGAAGAGAGAGATGAATCAAGAGATGAGTCAGAGGACTTGGGGGTTGAATGGAGACGGTGCCTTGAGAGCCCAACTAAGGAGTTTGATGCAAGTGGGGGAAAAGGGAGCAAAGCAAAGTGCTATGGTGAATGGAAACAAGAAGGCCAAGGGTGTGATGCATGATGAGGAGAAAAAGACCAAGGCCAATAGTGTCTCTCATGTTGATATGGTCAAGAAGAACTTGTGCACTTAGGGTGAGTCTAAAAAAACTAGGCCATGTGGTTGTAAGTATGCAAATGGCTAAGTGCCAAGTGGGAAAATAAGTGCAGCTAGAATGCAATGTGGGAAACCAAGTGTGGCAAGAATGCCAAAGGATAGTGCAATGCATAATGTGACCAAGGTACCAAGTTTAAGTTCAAGTGCATATTGAGGCCAAAGGAGCCAAACCCAAGAAAAATGCAGATGCTATATCAAAGCCAAAGGTGGAACATGTTCTTAAGGTGGCCTACAGGCCCAAGTGCATGTTTGATGGGGTCATGATAAAAGTGATGGATGAGATGAGTGATGTTGAGTCCCCCTTGATTGAGTAGAATGAGACTTTGCAAGCTAATGTGCCCCATATGTTGAATGGAAAATTGAAGTAGAGAGTAATGGAGCGGAAGTGAGGAAGTGCTCATCTAGCCCATCAATATTAAATGAATTGGGACCATGTGTGAATCCATGTGCTAATGAGGCCAATGGTCTAGATGTTGAGTTGGAGAGGAATGAAGTCGAAATGTGTGTTGGTGTGGATGTCACAAAGTGATCGTTTCGGTAGGAGCTTAAATAAACTAGGACCTTACATTGATCCTTGGGCTAATGAGGCTAATGGGCCAAATGTTGAGTTCAAGAGAAATGAAGAAGGGGTGTGTGTTGGTGGGGATGTTTTGGAGTTCTTATCTAGACCAGCAAGCTAAAATGAATTTGGACCATGCGATGATCCTTGTGCCAATGATGCAGATAGGCTAGATGTTGAGTTGGAGAGGAATGAAGTAGAGATATGTATTGTTGTCAATGTTGTGGGGTGCTCGTCTAGCCCATCAAGCTTAAATGAACTAGGACCATGTACACCTTGTGTTGATACTATGGTTGATGAGCCATGTGATGGAAATGAAGTGAGTAGTAATGTGTGCATAGAGGACTCCTTGCATTGGGAGGATAAATGAATAGGCATTTGGTTGATGATACTCATGGTGCCACAAGTATAAATGCACTTGCCTTATGTGATGAGTTGAGTAGAGATGTGTGCTTTGAAGACTTATTGAGCTAGGAGTAAAAAAGAGTGGTTGTGTGTGATGCAATGAGCAAAGATAAGTGTGTGGAGGACTCCTTGTGTTGGGAGGATAAATAAACAAGCTATTTAGTTGATGAGACTCATGGTACTATGAGCATAAACAAATATGCCTTGGGTGATGAGTTGAGAAGATATGTGTGTGTGGAAGACTCGTTGACCTAGGAGTATGAAAGAATGGATGTGTGTGATGGAATGAGTGGAGATGTGTGTCTGGAGGATCCCTTGTGCCAAGAGGATAAACGAACAATCTCTTGTGTTGATGAGAATCATGGTGCCATGCATATAAATGAATATTTCTTAGGTGATGAGTTGAAAGGAAATGTCTGTGTGGAGGACTCCTTGTGCTAGGAGGATGAAAGAATGGGCTTTGATGTTATGGAAAATGCACGGAGCCATAAGTATAAAAGAACGGCCATGTATGTTGAACAAGAGTATGTTGGACTGGATGGTGGAGGGGACAAGATGGGAGCTAGGAAGGGCTACCTGAAGAGTAAAAAAAAGTGGAAACCTAAGAACTTGTCTTGTGTTACTGGGGCAAAGGATGAGACAAAACAGTAAATTTTGATGCCACCAAGGTCGAAGTCATCGACTAGACAACAACATGTTAGCTTCTATGAAGAAATGAGGTCCTATTTCTATGAGCTTAACAAGGAGTCAACTATTTATACTTCAATTGATGATTGTGAGAGAGAAAGGTCCTTGTGAAACAAGTATGAATGCAGATCAATGTCCAATTCAAAGGGCGATAGGCCATCACATGGTTGCAAGATTGGAAGTTCTAGGGTGCTCCAAGTGTGGTCCTCCAACCATGGCAAATGGATCTTCATGAATGGAACCCAAGTGGCTAAGTTATGGGACAAGATGGGGCCTGTGCTCAATATGATGGTGAATTTCAAGGAGGAGTATGAATCTAGAAAGCCTAGGTGCACAATCAAGCCCATTTTGATCTCTAAGCCAAAGAGATGTAACCTACTTGAGGAAATCAAAGTGGTTAGGTGGTTATGAGATCGTACCAAGGTGGAGGCAAGGAGGCTTCACCCTCTAGCATATTCCAAGTGGATTTAGCTCATCACAGAGCAAGCAACAAAGGAGAGGTCAAGGTGCAAAGGCTTAGCCTTCATCAGTGTGGTCAAGATAGATCTGGGCATGTTGAGGCCCATTGATGAAGCAAAACAAGGCATCGTGACTCCCTCATCTCTAGCTATTCAAGAGTATGTTTGTTTTCGTGTTCAATTAGGCCATTGAGGGCTTGTTCAAGGTAGCTATGGTGAGGGGCATGGCCTTCAGAATGCAAGTTAGAAGGTTTGATGATATAAATTAGACGCATCTATCTTTGATACGGATGAATGTAAAGCCTGCCTTTTCTTCTTATATATGTCAAGAATGGATTTGGGCAATAGATGCCCAAAAGTAATTGTTGCAAGGAAAATGGCCCTCACATTTCAAGTAGGGTAGTTTAATGCAACCCATCAAGTCATTGTGTACTATTCAGGCACTCTAACCTACCAGTCTAAGTAGAGTTTGTACTCTCCCCACACCCCTTTGAGGTTATGCATTGCAAAGTGGGTGAGAGTGCAAGACATAAGAGATGTGGATTTCATGTGCGCAGCAAGCTAAATGACATGCTACTTTAGAGAATTCATGTGGTCCCTCCCTATCCAACATGCTCCTCATGCAGATCAATCCAATCAAAGACTCCCACACATTCCTTCAAAGCTAAGTGATGCAAAGCAAGGCAGGATTCATGATGCAACTGAGATGGTGTTGAGGGTTGTCTCTACTTAATTTTTGAATGGAAGAAGTGGCACTATTGAAAAGGAAGAAAAGAAATGGAAGATTGCAGAATTCCTGTTGAAGAATTGGAGATCTTCATTGCCAAAGCCACTTTCTACAAGAATTGCATTCCTAAATGGCAAAAATACATAACTATCCTAATGCAGGTTCTATGTGATAAACTGGTTGTACTATCTCAATAATTAATTGTTTCCCACAAAACTAAAGAGAGAAGAAAAAATAGGGAGAATGACCATCCATGGGAGATTTAGTCTTCATTGAAGAATTTCTAGACATCATCAAGTGGGAGATTGTGAAGAAGCTTTAGGAGTCGTGGTTAGTGGAGGTTCACAAGAATAAAAAGGAAAAGAGTTGGAATTTGTTCGTGGATGCCCAATAGCAAGATATGTAGGATGCCTTAACGACGCCAACAGAACATGTCTTTTCCCTTTTCCCTTCAAGTTGCCTTATCCCTTCACCTATGTCTATTTAGAGTTCACCACTTGCACAAGAGGAAACATGCATTCCTTATAAAATGAATTATACTGCGCCTCGCACATTCCTTGCGAGAGCCTTCAAGGGTTCTCCCTCATCCTTGAGAGAGCCTTGCTAAGTTATTCGGTGCTCATCTCTATCCTTGAGAGAGCATCCTTCATCCTTGACACGATCTCCCTCATCCTTGATAGGACCTTGCCAAAATAGTTAGAGCTCCCTTTGTTTCTGAGCTTGCTTTCTCCTTGGCCTTCTTTTGTCTGCATGGTGACATGCCACATAAGGTAACCCCTCTCCTAGACAGGTGCTAGTTCTAGAAAACTTGCGGTTTTGAGTTGATGAATGTTTGATGATTTAAAAGGGTGGATGTGTGAGTCAATGATGATGGGGTCTCGAGGGAATTGGTCTTGGGAAGAAACGGATCAACTAGTTAAGGTGGTGGGAGCCGAGAGCACATTGCATGGATGATGGGGCCTCCGAAGGTGGGGGTTGGAGCCTTTCCTTTTTTACCTGAAAAGAAAAGAAGGTGCACTACCTGAGGGTGTGCCTAATGTGTTGTGTGGTGCATTGTGCTTGTTCTAGTGGAACTGGGAGTTGGGTTGGACTCTTGGGTGTTGTCCTACACTTAAGGACCCAATTTGTGCATAAGGGAGGTGTGGTGTGTGTAGCTTGGGGTGACATGTTTCAATACCATAGGTGAGTGTTACCTTCCTAGGTATGTCTTGCCCTTGATGTGCCCTAAGTGCATGAAGTGGGGAATCAAAATGAGGCTAGGGGGTTAGGGATGGAGCCGGCCGACCAAAGCCACCGAGCACACCTAACTTGAGAACCCTTAGGTGCACTGATTGTGGCCTATGTGGTGTAAACTGCTGTTCATTATGATTTCTTTGCTTTTCATCTTTGCTTTCTTTTTTCTTTCTTTATTTCCTTCTCTTTCTCGTTCCTTTTCTTTTCTTTTTTGTTTCTTTCCTCCTCCTCCTCCTCCTACTCCTTCTTCTTCTTCTTCTTCTTCTTCTTCTTCTTCTTCTTCTTCTTCTTCTTCTTCTTCTTCTTCTTCTTCTTCTTCTTCTTCTTCTTCTTCTTCTTCTTCTTCTTCTTCTTCTTCTTCTTCTTCTTCTTCTTCTTCTTCTTCTTCTTCTTCTTCTTCTTCTTCTTCTTCTTCTTCTTCTTCTTCTTCTTCTTCTTCTTCTTCTTTCTTCTTTCTTCTTTCTTCTTCTTCTTCTTCTTCTTGTCTTCTTCTTCTTCTTCTTTAAAAAATATACATAGGCATGACGAGAACTAAGCTTCATCATCTGAGTGGGGTGGAGAAGGGGGCCTAAGAGACTTATTTAGGAATTTCCAACTCTGTAGGTACCCTTTGAGATTCAGGAAGACTTGCATAGTGGTGGTAGAGAGAAATGGATGATTGCAACGTGTGAAGTGGCTATCATTCATATATTCTAGAAGGGATAAACAAAACGAAGGGAGAAGAGCAGTGTGCATTATCAATTGAGAGCCATGGTGCAGTTATCTATGGCATTGGGATCAAAGTAGAGGGGTGGAAGGTTGCATTCTTGTGGAGTGGGATTTTACCTAAGTAGTATTCTAAGTAGCCTAAGGTAAATACAAGTAGTAATGAATGCAAGGTCGGGGCATAAGGAGAATTCGTCTACAAAACAGACTATAGAGTCATATAGATTTTCTGGGGTGAAGATGAGGGCCTCTTCTAGCATAGTACAGTTCATGTTTTAGCTTACAAGGAAGTTGACTATGGACATTGGGGTCAAAATCCAGTCCCATTCTTCAAGGGTATGGCATGCATGTTGGGTATTGCATTCGAATGGGAGGGTGTTGCAGAAAGCCACCCATGTGACCATATTTATGTCACAAAAGTGCTTTCTCCATGTAGGTTGGCACTCATAGCCCAACACCGATCTCGGGACCTCAAAAACATTGTCTTGCCAAAATTCTACATCCTTTGTACCCTAGAGGGTGGGGCTCTACTCTCTCTTTGCCAGCTATTTTTCCTCAAGCCTACTTTCAATGTGGATTACTTCTTCCAAAACCATGATTGCTAGAACCCTGTGCAAATTAGTGGGGAACTCAAAGCTCAAATCAAAGGGGTTTCTTGAAGTTTCTTATTGTTCCTAGATCACCAAATCAACGTGAAAGCTTGTTGGAAAATTATCTTGGCCTGGTGGAATAGGCACAAGTAGCACTTACACCAACATTCAACCTTCTCCTTGCTTCTTCCACCACCTATTTTCTTTTTTCCTTAAGTGCAACCCTTCTTTTTTCAGATGTGTCCACTTATTGTTGGTCTTCTAGCCATGGCGGGGAAGGAGGCTGTGGGTCTATCTCTTCTTCATGGGGCCCCATCTCAAAGCTTGAGCCAGCCTCATCTCCTTGTTGTGTTTCTTATTGGACTCCTTCCGCGAGCCCAATTGCATTTATTTACTATGGGGTCACACCTACCAACAATAGGTATCTTTGTTGCTCTTCCAAGGTCAAGTTGACTCCCATAGGTTGTGGTGGCATTTGCAGGCCTGCTCTCAATGCCCTCCATGCAATCTGCAGCTTTTTCTTGATGGTTTCAACAGCCTCCCTTTCCTCCATCTGGGTGACATTGAGTAGTGCATTGAGCAAGGCATGTTGTTGGGTTTTGAAGCCCACTTTGGTGGCCTCTGCTCGGCTTTCAACCAGTACCTTATCTTTTTCAGCCTGAGCTAGATGGTGCACCAAGGCTTTGACTCGTCTTTCATTATGTGCTACCCATTCGTTGCCCTTTTCATAATCTCATTGAGGCTTTCCCCCTGCCTCTGAGATAGCACTGTTAGCCTCCATTATTGATCTTCCATTTCTCCTATCAATCTCTACTGCTCTTCATGTGCTGCCAAGGTTGCCTCTTGTGTCAATTTCTCCACCTCTTTTTCGTACCTACACGCTCTTTCCTCCCTCGGTGCTTCTAGTTCCTCTATGGCTTTGGTGATCTTTTCCATTTTGACTTGCAAATCCTCATAGAGCCCTATGATCTCTTCATGTTGTGTCTTCGTAGGCGCACCATGACTTCAATTTGCTCATCCAATCTTGCTCGCCATTCGGATTCTACTTCGTTTTTAGCCTATAGATGTTCTTTGAGCTCACTGGCCATGGCTATTTGGCACGTTTTCTCTAGTTGAAATGTAGCCATGGCATCTTTTTCTGCTTCTAGCTCTTGCACTGCAATTTTTTTCTCTTCCTTAGATTTCTCTGGTTGAGAGAGAAGCTTCTTGACATATTCATCATACTCCATAGGTGGCATCTCTGTTGTGGGGACGAAGGTTGTAGAGGTTGCCACCTTTTGCTTCTTTGGGTCTTATCTAGATGGCGTCTGCTACTGCCAGTCTTTTGGTCCTTGCCAGAGAGGTCCCTTCTCTTGCTCCTTGACTCATTTCCTTATTCACAAAGTATTGGACCCAGGCCATTAGGTTGTTGGCGTCCATCTAGGTCATAGAACTAGGTGTAGATATGGTGGTGGTAGTGGCGGGCACTAGAATAGTAGGAATGGGGGTGATTGGGGCCTTGCCCTTGCCTTCTTACACTATAAGTGGCATGAGTTCTAGCACGTGGACATGAGCTCAGCCCTTCATCTCTAAGCGGGTTCATGGGCTCCAACTCGTCCTGCCTAGATTGCTCCTCAATGGGCTTGCGCATTGCAAGGGCTATGTCTTCCTCCTCCTTTCTTCTCAACTCCTCCTCCCCCTCTTCCTACTTTCTCCTTCTTTCTACCTTGGCCTTTTTGGAATCCCTATGAGCCTTTTGCAAGTCCACTTTTTCTTTCTTCCTTCTCTCCTCTTCTTGCTTTTCCTGTGAAATTTTCTTCTTTGTCTTATTATCCTCTCCTCGGCTAGACTATTCTTCATGTTCCTTGTCTTCTCATTCCTTGCTCATCATCCTTTCACTGGACTGTGCCTCTTGTTCCTAGTGAGGTGGCAACCTGCTCTTCATCAACTCCTTCTCCTCCTCCCTGCCCTTGCCCCAAGGCTTCTCTAATGATGGCAGTGAGGATCCCACCGAATCCAATGGTTGAGTATTTTGAAGATGAGGCCTTCCTTTTAGCCTTGGTGGCAAGGGATTCTCCTCTGATGAGACTGTCCTCCTATTGCTAGAGCCTTTGTCGAGGTCTCGATGGTCTTTCTTACAAAGCCGTTGAGGTTCACCTCACCCAGTGATTATGCTACAACGCTCTCTAGTAAGGGGACATTAATACAACTCATGATTGTGTTATACCTCTGACTAGAGAACAATGCATGCACCATCTTGGCCTAAAGTTGGATTTTGAGATCCAAAACATCCGCCAAGTTGATGCCATCGCTGTTGTGGACCTTCACTTTGTCCATCCCCAGCATGGCTTATATGTCTCTCTTTGGCTTTCTCTCTACTTTGTTTGCCAATCCCAATGCTCTTTCTACCAACTCTGGGGTCAATTCAATTTGCACCTGACGAGTTTTTTCTCCCTCTCGCATGGTCACAATGCCATAGTTCCTGTGAAAAGTTTATAAGAACTCTACACAATGGATGTAGTCTACCCCTTGGCCCACTACTTCCATGTACTTCTGCAGATTGCACTTCTTAATGATCTACCTCATGGCCTGTTCTTCGATGGCTACATCCTCCAAGTTGAAGATATGCCAGAATTCAAACTGATTCAAAGCCCTCATCTCCATTGAGAGGTCTGTTAGATATGATCAATGCCCCACCCTCATTAGGTGCTACCAATGATCCATGGTGCTCAAAGTTGTAAGGCCCCCATTATGAGGAGAAGCCAAGTGTGAGCCCGGACATTGGTGGAGTCCTGACTTGTATATCAGATGAGGTCTATGTGACCGGATGGCAAAAAGGTGACCATTGTGGGTCTAATCTTTGGGTTAGACGGAGAGGTTAAGTTGGTAGCAACTCGAGGCACACTACATTGAGTTGCATGGTAAGGGAGTTAAAAGGGGCCCCTATTGTGGGGTCCGGGGGCCACGGAAGCGGCCCCTGGCTGGGGGGGTCCCAGGGGGGCTAGCGGCAGCGCCCCCGGCCCGATGGTAAAGGGAATATTCCCTGGCCGACTAGTGGAGGCTCATATGGTAGGTCAGGGTCAGCAGGCCGACCTAACGACCTTCGCGGGCTATAAAAGCTAAACCCCTTCGCAGCCATCTCTCGCTTATCTTTCACCCAGTCAGAGTTGTTGTTCCAGCTAGCCTTAAGCTCTTCACCTATCTTCTGTCTAGATCGCCATCTAAGCTTCACATAGTGGAAGCGCACGGGTGGACAGAGCCATCTTTGTATCAGTTGTTTGGAGTTAAAGAATTTACTGATTCTCCTCTTATCTGTTGTGTACTCTCTATCTCTTTCTCAGATTCTGTTTGCTGCGCCGTGTAATATTTTACAAGGTCGTATTTTGCATGTTTCTCTTTTGAGAAAGGCAATCAGCCAATCTTTTCTTAGCCTACCATGATGGTTGCCTCTCATGAAGCCATATTCACCATTAGTGCTTTTCAAAATAATTACTTGTATAAGGAAAGACTTCATGCTTGTTGACTTGAGATGCTTAAGCGCATTGGTAGAATTTTTCTTCAAGCAATCCCTTCATTCCAAGATTTCATGATATTTTTCCACAATTTACAAATTAATTTTTCATCTATCTTGGGTATTGACTGAGGCTTTTTAGTTTTCCTTGCACATTTTATTCACATTACTTATTTGATTTTACCTTTTGATTTCACCTTACCCCTCCCCCCTTGAGAATGAGAAGGATCCTTCCTAGGATAAGAGGTTAAAGGGTTAAGGTCATTCATCAACGCCTATGCACGGTGCTTCACTTCTGCATAAGCCAAGCATATAAGTTTGGATTATATTCCATTTTAGCGTAGTGGTCCATGTCGATAGGTCTAATGCCTACGTGAGTGATGTAGGTAAGGACATCTATTAGGAAGACATCGGAGTCAATTCGGCTAGCAATGTATAACTCCTCCTCAATGAGAATATGATCTAAAGATGGATGAGTCATGAGGTGCTCTTCTAGGGGTCTGTTACGAATTGTTGTCAAAACCCTATAAGAGGTTGGAGCTACATAAGTAAGGTCATACTCTGAGGTTTTGATAGCATGTATCTGTTCAGCATTAGTCATGATTTGATAGCCCTCAAACTCCCATTGAAGTCAAAGAGCGCACCATTTCTTTAAGAAAGAAGAGATGTTGCCAGTAAGCTACTTCAACTCTTCGATTTCTTGGTCAATGGCATAGGTAGTGCGCTTGTCATATGACGTGATGAGGTGTCATTTCTATGCTTGCTGTGTTAAAAGATGCAGGATCAAGAGGATGGCAGATGCGGAAGCTATGGGGGTTGAAATATGAAGACCAAACTCATAAAGACATAGACACAGACAAAAGTAACTGTCACACAAGTGAATTAGGTTTCAAGATTGAGACTTGGACTCATAAACACAATCTTGTGTGTGGATAATGATATAGATACTTTACTGAAAAGAAAAGAGTACTTTCATATCATTAAAGAAAAAGGAAGCAAGTACAATGCTTTATAGGAAAGTCTAGGCAGCACATCCTCCTACTGTGCTTATGGGATTCTTGTCCTGAGCCCTCACTGCTCCTTCCAAAGAGACTGAAGTAGACGTGATTGCAAAAATCTCAACACCCCTCCTCAATCACAACTAGAAGTACAAAGTGTTTAGAGGCTTTAGTGAAAGCAACACTTGCAAAGTGTGTGCACACCATAGACATGGCAAAACACTAGAGGCTTTCATAGAAAAGGCTAAGTGTGGGTACCACAAACATGGTGGACATCTAGAGGCTGTAACAGAGGCCTCACAAAGTGTACAGAGAATGCAGTACAAGGCTACATGAGGAGTTTATAAGCTTATGTTAGAAGCATTAGGGCTAGGCAATACAAGGCTAAAAAAGTCTATCAGAATAGAAGGATTGATGAGGTTTGTTGTCCTCCTATTGGTGGTCTTCTTCTTCTTCTTCTTCTTCTTCTTCCTTTGCTCCATGGTCTTCTTCTTCTTTAACTGCAGCAAGATAGGCCTTCTAGGACCTTTTTTTAACATGGCAAAACTTCTTAGTGTGTCCATTCCTTTTGCAAAAATCATAAAAAAGCTGGTCCTTCTTGCCTTTGTATATGTTGCCAACATATAATGCTTGTTCATAGATGCTTGGTTCTTCCTTTGTTTTTAGCTTCTTTTCCTCCTCTAACAGTGATGCCTAGATGTCAACAAGCTTAGGGTTTGGCATTTTGATTAAGGTTTTTGATACATTATTATATTCAGGAGGCAAACTTTTAAATAGAACACCAATGCAAACATCTTCTTCCAATTTAATGTTGATTCCAATAAGCTGATTTAGAAGTCCTTCCATGTAATTAAGATCTGTGGCAAGTGATGTGTTGGACTTCATGTCAAGCTTGAAAAATTTAATCAAGAGACCATACTTGGATGACTTAGAATGTGCACCAAACAAGGTGTCAAGTCTCTTTCATGTATCATATGAAGTATCACAGTTATCCACATGGCGGATGTAGCTGTCATCTAGCTCCAGTTTGATAATGGCCTAAGCCTTATCATCATTATTTTACCAAGTGACTGCCAAGTCTACATCATGAGGCATCTTTTCTTTGCCACTTGTGATAGCCCAGAGACCCTTATTCATTAGCATAAGCTTGATGTGGGTCTGCAAGGTGTGAAACCCGACCCCCTTAAAGCGAACTGTTAGAGAGTCCTTGCCATGTTGGAGTTGTAGGGAGGAAAATAGAAAATCAGCTCCAAAATTCTTAGATTTCAGCAGTTGAATAAATGATCTTGTATGTGCTAACAAGCACAAGTGCCAAGAAGCACTAACTTAGTATCAAGAGATACTATCTTGATGAGCTTGGTGTTGATGATGATCCTTTGATGTAAACCCTTCAACTTGAGTTCCCTCCTTGCTGATGTGATGGACAAGTCTTGCTTGTAAATCAGTTGAATATTTGTTGGATACTTAGTTCAAAAAGAGAGGGAAAATCTCCAATGGAGTGGAAAGAGTGGGGTTGAGGTCTTCCAATCCATTAAGGTCTCCACGAATTTCCCTTCCTTGATGACTTGATGGGTAAGTGTTTGCTCAGATAGGGGTGGTATGGATATGATTTGAGTGGCAAGAGAGAGAAAATGCTGTAGAGATGAAGCTTTTGAAAGGTTGGATATGGAGGTTTTGAGTTTGGGGTTTCTGGCACCTAGTTTTTCTGCTCGTGCAGCTCATGGACTTTATCATTTTGCTCAACACTTGATGACAAGGAAGCTTGGGTAGTGGGCTTCAGTTGCCCTATGGATGTCGGATAAATCATAGCATGTAGAGGCAGCGCAGACTGTACATCCAGAATATGGCACATAATGGGCAGCGACTTCCAATTTGTGCAATGTTGGGCATATAGATAAGCAATGTTGAGTTGTGGTGTGACAGGGAGCTGCGCCAAGAGTAGACAAATGTTTTCTTAGAGAGAGATTGTGAAGATATTGCTTGGATGGAGAGATCCAACTCCTCCAAGTGTGCAGTGTCCTATTTAGCTATGGCATCCATTGAAGCTTTGCTAAAGGTAGAGGGAAAACTGGAACCATGAGTTGACCTGAGGTTAGGAGAAGCTGGAAGAGCAGAGTGAAGAGCTGGTTGAGCTAAGGCCATGCTCGACTAGGCTTTGATACCATGTTAAAAGGTGCGAGATCTAGAGCATGGTAGATGCAAAAGCTATGGAGGTTGAAATATGAAGACCAAACTCATGAAGGCATAGACACAGACAAGACTAACTGCCACACAAGTGAATTAGGTTCCAAGATTGAGACTTGGACTCATAAACACAATCTTGTGTGTGGATAATGATATAGAAACTTTACTGAAAAGAAAAGAGTACTTTCATATCATTAAAGAAAAAGGAAGCAAGTACAATGCTTTCTAGGAAAGTCTAGGTAACACATCCTCCTATTGTGCTTATGGGATTCTTGTCTTGAGCCCTCACTGCTCCTTCCAAAGAGACTGAAGTAGATGTGATTGCAAATATCTCAACATGCTCACAGGAAATCTCGGTGGCGATTAACTGCTTCGACAGCCTTAACAAATAAAAATTTGGATTCTTCCCATGAGCAAGGTAGCATACGCACCTCTGTTTCCTAAAAGCTCTTCCAAAAGGTCTAAGTCCAAGTGGTCATAGCTTTTAGCAAGTGATCATAAGGTGGCATCTAAGCATCTAAGGCAGGAAACCAAGTCATCCCCCTTGTTCTGAGTGAAGTCTGCAGCCAAGGTTAGAATTGATCTCCACTCATTAGATGGTCTAAGGCCTACAAGTGGTTGAGGGGCCTAACTGAACTAGAGAGTTCAACCAGTTGATTGTTGCGGCTCTAGGTCCTTCTATGGTTGTGGGTTTGCCTCTTGTTCAATAGGCTGGGTTGCAGCTACTAATGATGCTTTTGAGGGTTGAGGGGCACCAATAGGCCCAAGTTGAGACACAATTTGTTATGATGTTTAGGTATCCATTGGAGCCTAAGCCTTGGTTCAAGGGTCATAGCTTTGGCTTTAGCGAATTGTAAGTCTTTAGGTTTGGCGGGTGGTGACGAGTCACAACCCCCCTCCTTAGACTTGGTGGTGGGTTCCCTACCCGTGGCTTTGCGGAAATTTTTGGAGTCGCACAACCTTTGCTAAAAGTGGTAACTATATGTACGTTGCCTATGGCGAGGTGAATCCATCAGGACTCGTAGTCGAAATTGCAATGAGCTTGCTTTTTAAATGTTCATCCTAGCAGTGATGTCATACCTGCATCCTTGGTGTTTGGCAACACTTAGAAGATCATTGGTATGCTTTTAGACTTGATAGAGACTGTAGCCTTGTACTTTCCCAAGAGTGCATATGAGTGGTCCCCATATGGACTGATTTTGGCATTGGTGGGTTGCAACTACGATCTACCAATGTGAGTCCAATGATCATTAGTAAAGACATTAAAGTCAGCTCCCTCATCATCGATCAACAGATTGAAGGTGTTTGTTTGCTTAGTAGTGACCATTGTGCTTAGGTGGGCTGGTTCTACTACCTCCTCATCCTCATCATCAATCTCTATGATAGCGGCTACTTGCAGCTTGACAAGGGATTCCTACATTAGTGGCTCATGCAGTGGGTGTGTGGGAGGGTAGTACTTCTTAAGGTGGCTGCCATTGAAAAATCCTATGCCCTCACCCTCTAGGGTTTCAAGTTCCACATTGCCAGTTTGACTAATGGTGCGAACTTGAAAAGGCCCTAGCCCTCTAAACTTCATTTTTTGCTTATGTCCCTTGACTGAGTATAGTAGTACCAAGTCTCCCTGTTTGAAATTGTGCTGCTTGACATTCTTGTCAAACCAACTTTCGTGTCTTGCCTTCTTGCATATTAGAGTGTGGGTGGATAGAAGTCAAGTTTTCGATAGGCATTCTCGCTCAACTAGGCATTATGTCCATGCCTCATTTCCATCCCATCTCTCTTGCTGAGAAATTCTCAGGCTAGGAATGAACAACTCTACAAGTAGAATTGCTTCAGTCCTGTAGGTCAACTTGAAGGAAGTCTATCCCACTGCCATTTTGTAAGCTGTGCGGTAGGCCCATAAGGCTGCCATGAGTTTGTTATCCCAATTGTTGCACAAAGCAAAGACTACCTTGGTCAAGGACGTTTACTAGTACCTTATTCGTAGACTCAGCCTGGCCATTAGCCTGAGGATAGTACAGTGAGGATTTCTGATTGATGATTAGAAAGGTGGATAAGAGATGAGTGATCACTTCATTGATGAAGTGCATGCCTTGGTTGCTAACGAGGTTGATGGGTAGTCAAATATTGAGATTACCTACTCCCAAAGGAACGTGGCGGTGGTCTTAGCATCATTCTTTCTTGTAGCTCATGCTTCCGCCCACTTCGTGAGGTAGTCTATGGCAACAATGATGTATTTCACTTGTGAGTATTGTGCTGCAGGATTGATTGGCCCAATGAAGTTGATTCCCCATTTCTCAAATGGTTGCCTTGCAATGATTGGACTCAACTCCATTTTGTCCTTCCAAACTAGTACCTTGGTCCTTTGGCACTCATCACAATGCTTTACAATTGTGCTGCAACTTGGAAAAGAGAAGGCCACCGTAGCTGAGACTACAACACCTTGTGGGTTGTTGTGTCTCCGTTGAGATGCCCTCCCACTATTCCACTGTGTGCCTTTGCAAGTGTATCGTGCATTTCATGCTCACACACATATCTGCACAACAATCCATCTTGCCCTAACCAATAGAGTTGGCCTACTATCAACTGATACGATTGGATTTAGAGAACGAGTCACGTAAGTCGGGCTTTTTCTATCGGTCGTTCAGGGAGTCCACGCTCAATCACCTCGACTATGTCATCTACCCAACAAGGTTTCAAATTAGCTCTAAACAAATCTTTTGCGCTAGATAGGCTGAATAGGTGGGCATCATGTAGTTCATCAGCAATGCCTCTTGTCCAGTGGCTTCTCTTGTGGGGATACGAGACATATGGTCAACCATATAATGTTGCTTTCCTTTATGCACGACCACAAAGAAGTCAAATTCTAAGAGCATAAGTAACCATCGAGCTATGAGTCCTGTAGAGCACAGTTTATTAACAAGGTAAAGCAGGGCTCAATAAAGAAGGTAAAAGGCATAGCCAAAAGATAATGCCAAAAGTTCTTTACAGCAAACACCATGGCTAAACCTTCTCTCTCCATTTTCGAATAATTCATTTCCATATTCGTGAGTTGTCTACTAGCAAAGCTCATAGGATAGCCTAAGTTGTGTTCACCAGGCTGGCACAGCACCTCTCCTACAGTGAACTTAGAAGCATCAATGTGAACATGAAAAGTGATTGTCTAGTCTGGGGCTCATAGAATTGGTGCAATAGTTAGAGCATTTTTCAACTCCTCATATGCATGTTGGTATTTCTCAGTCCATTTGAATATAATCAATAGCTTGTATAAAGATCTGGCAATCAACGTGTAGTTTAACACAAACCGCATGATAATATCCCATATGGCCTAGGAAGCAATGCACTCCCTTTTAATGAGTTGGTGATGGAAGATCGATGATAATCCAGACTTTTGAGAAGTCGGTGGCAATGTTGTTCTTTGACACCACGTGCCCTAGGATGCATCCATGCTTTACCTAGAACTAGCACTTTAAGAGGTTCAACGAGAGATGATATAATTGATACCGTTCAAAGACAGCTCAGAGTTTGTCTACGTGCTCCTTCCAAGTGGAGTGAATACACAGATCATTGACGAAAAACTCTAACTCCTTTCTAAGAATATCCTTGAATATAGCACACATGAGCCTCTAGAAGGTAGCTGACACATTAGTCAACCCGAAGGGTGTGACTATGTAGGCAAAGACTCCCCACTTAGTGGCAAAGGCAATCTTGTGCCTATCATCAGGGTGCACTTGCACATGATTGTACCCCGAGAAGCCATCTAGGAAATTGTAGACCTCTTTACCAGCCACTCTCTCGAGCATGTGCTCAATATACAACAATGGATAATTATCTCTCTTCGTAGCAACGTTTACCTTTTTGTAGTTGATACACACTTTGATCTTTCGATTCTTCTTTAGTATGATCACTATGGGTGAGACCCAGTCCATGTGCTCAATCTCATAAATGAATCCTACTCTCAACAGCTTATCAATCTCTTCTTTTACTGCATGAGCATGCTTGGGATCCATGGGATATGGTCGTTGTTTGACTAGTGTTGCATCATGTGTCATGGATATGTTGTGAGTCACTACTCTCGGATCTACCCTTTTTAGCTCATCGAGGGACCAAGCAAACATGTCTACATACTCTCACAAGAGAGAAATGAGACTTGCTTCGTCTTCCTAGTCAATTCATCAGCCGTAAAGACAGGTCAGTGTATCTCCCCTTCATTGGTCAAATTGACCTCCTTAACCTTGGCAGGTCCTTCTATTGGCTCGCTTGCTTGCCCCTGGCATTTGGCTCCCAACATGATCACTACCCTATTTCCTTTCTTGAACTTAGTGAATATCCTTCGTAGGTCTTGTGGTGCTCTTTGCTCCTCTACCTACACATCCTTAGGTTTTTTTCCTTCTTTCCTCCTTTAACCTTCGACACCTGAGGTGGATGGGTAAGTCCCCTTTGGTGCATCTAATCTTAGAAGGTTGAGGTAATTCAAGATCACTATCTGAGCTTACTTTTGATTCAAAACCAAACTCTCCGTATCTTTCCTAGAAGAGGGAGTCTCTCCCGGTGGTCGTAGCTTCGATGGTGAATCCTTCCTAAGAAATGGTGAGTGGTTGGGCCAGGTCTACTTGCTCAAAGTCTATTGCACCTACGTGCTCCAACCAGGTTCACTCAGTACTTGGAATAGGATTGGATTGGGCCCTCTCAGCATGCTTCTAGCCATCATGCAGATTGCCATTGTGGGCTCTTCTTAGGTCTTACCAACTACCCTAACAGTTTGCTCGTATTACTCATTGTCCAAGAATGGTAGGTTGACCGTAGCAAGGACATGCATCCAGTCTCACTCATCCTCAGGACAAGGAATATACTTAGTCAATGGCCCATAAGATTTCCTATTCAGGCCATCACCCTTCAACATAGTGGAGATGGCATTTTGGTCAATTGGTGTGGTCTTCCAAGTGTCCATCTCTACTCTTACTACTTCTGTTCGATTTCCTAGGAAGATTAGACCATTGCCCTAGTCTTCTATGACTCTCGCATTGCGCATCCAGGGTTGGCCTAGCAAGATGCCATAGTCCACTCCCTTCATGACTATAAAATCAACTGAGAATCGGACTCCTCCGATCTTGACTGGCCAATTCTTTAATATGCCAAATGGCTTCACTTTCATCCCATTAGCCAGCATGATATCAAACCTGGCTGTCTCAACCGGTGGGTTACCCTAAGTCTACTGGAGCACTACATGGCTTAGCACACTGACTCTCACTCCCGTGTCTACAATTCCTTTCCTTGTGGTATCACCTAAAGCTAAGACTGGCAAGACCACATGCATCTCAATGCCCTCCTAGTAAGCATTGACGTGTAAGGATTTTGGCACTGAGTGTAGCATCAGACTTAGTATATATGTCTCTATATCATGTTGGTAGAGTCAACGGTAGCTTTCTCCATTGACCCTTCAACCCACTATTTCAGCTCCTACCACCGTGATAGATGCTGCCTAAGAAAATCTCCTAGGCTAGGATCATGAGGATGGTCACCAGTGAGGTGAGGAGATTGCTAGCTATTTGTTGCTCTTCTATCCCTGCATTTCCTAACCAATGGCCTTGACTAATTTGTTGGCCTATAGAGTTTAGGCTTTATCCATGCAGCACTGCTTGTGGTGCAGTCGCATCTCTCACTTTTGGTCATGGAGGTGACACTGGTGTGCTCATGCTTGAAAGATCATCGATCTCATCCTCCAATATGGGCTCAACATATTTTAGGTGTTCTTGGGCTTCTTTCACTCATTCCTTCACCTTTTTGATGGCTTTGAGTTGGCATCTTGGGTTGGCATACTCCCCAACTTTCGCACTTTCCTTCTCGGCTATCCTTGGGTTTGAGTTTCTACTTTTGTGTCTATCACTTTCTTTCCCACCCACAGGCAACATTGTAGCACTCTTTGTTTTCAGCGTGACCTTTATAGTTGGTTTCTCCTTTCTTCTCTTATGGCTCCTCTTCCCGATTGAGGCTACGTCTACGATGCTAGGCCTTGTCAATGATAATGCTAGCCTACTTTGTCTGTGCGTGGGTCATGACATGCAATGGGATAGGCATTGCCTCTCCATTGAGTGTCTCGACACCAAACAACCCCAATGGGGCTGATGGCTCATTTGCCAAGTTAGAGGATGGCTTTCATCTAGGGCAATCAACAAAGAGGTGTGTGATTCTGCATTCACAGCGCATCTTTGATCAGCCTTGTCTCGATTTTCTTACTCCCTTTCACAGCAGCACGAAGAGATATGTCCTGGGTGACCAAAATTCTAACATGTGATTGTTGGCTCTTGGGCCTGCCCTCCTAACCCTCTACCTCTTTCTCTACCTAAGGCCATCACTGGTACTAGTCGATAGTCCATAAGGACTTCATTTCCCTCTGTCATACGAGACGTAAGGGTGCACCTAAGGCTCTTCGTCATTCGGCTCCTCCACATAGTGGAATAGAGCATCACTTGTGGCGGATGGGTCACATAGGGTCCTGGTGGTCTAGGTATGCCCGTAGGGTTCATCTCCATCCTAGGAATAGCTAGCTTGGTGTCATTGGGTGCCGTGAGAGCCAATGGGGCTCCCCTTCCAAAGAAGTTTGGCATCCTATTCGCTAGATATGGTTGAATATATGGTTGCGAGTACATGAGTCTCCTTAGCACTCTGCAACGCATGGCATCGTGGCCAAATCTGCCACAATTGGCACAAGGTTGGGACCAAGGATCCTACTACTCAGATGGCAAGTGGTTTTTACCACAATACACACATTGGACATGAGGGCGTGTTGGTCTTCTCATCATCTCTTGTAATCTAGGTAGCTCCATCTTCATCTCCACTAGGCTTGAGTTAGTGCCCTTGCCTTTATCTTGAGTACTTGGGCCTAATCTTTTGCTTGTCATCAAAGATCTCTCAGAATTCCTAGACACTCCGATTTGGCTGAGTCTGATTTTGGGGATCAAATGGTTGCGGCTAACGAGTAGTGAGTTTGATTCTCCCTTGTTCAATTCTCGAAATCAAACAAGATAGTGTGGTCCGATTGATGACATGGCAGGGTCCAATTTTAGTAGTCTAATTTTTTGATTTGGACAAGGTCTTTGGTCCGAGCATCCGATTCCGCGGAATCGGACACTAGTAAACCTATCCGATTCCGCCGTCGACTGAAACACTCGTTCGACCATAATTTGATAAAAACTCTAAACTTAGGCAATGACCACTTGTAAGACCTTCTAGAATTCAAATACAGGTGTAGGGCAAGGACCTCATATGCCTATAAGCTCTCTCTCTCTCTCTCTGTGTCTCTCCTTCTCTCACAAAGCTAAGGATGCGAATGAGGCTTTCCCTTACCTCTTGGGGTCTTAAACCCTTGCTAGGGATAACCTTAATCGTCCCGATCACTCCCCTTGCGATTCCAACACATCTAAGCACTCATTTTTTCCATGTTTATGCCCTACTTGGGCATGTTTTACAGTAGCAAACCCTAAGTTTTTCACCTTGATTTCTCGATCCTAACCTACTCTAAACGCAAAAAAAATCAAAAGAAAAGTACTAAAATGATTTCTCCCACTCAACTAATCATCAAAAATAAAAAATAATTACTTGTAGCATAGATTAAAACCCAAATCCTCTATCTAACTCAAGCTTTGGTTCGGGGATGAAACCCTTACTTCGATTCTATCAAACTCAAGCTTCGGTTCGAGGATGAAACCCTTACTTCGATTCTATCTAACTCAAGCTTCGGTTCGGGGATGAAACCCTTACTTCAATGCTCGATTTGAGGCGTGCAAGCGCTCAAACTTGAATCCATTGGTCCTGACAATAGAACCGAAATGTAGAGGTGACCGAGCTCAAGCTCAACTACCAAGACCCATAGACCGCTTATTGTTTCAAGCACTTCAAGTGAGCACCTATGGCTATCTCTCACCTAGCCAATGTGCCTTCGATCCTACTGGGGTGTAGTGAGCTTACCTTGATGCCCAAATGAGTTGCCTCCTCCCTCATGCACTCCGGTAGCTCCATGATTCGTGATGCAAGCTCAAGCATCCTCAAGCCTCTTCCTCCAAGATCCATCCTCCATATCCACATGCGAGATGAGAGAAGAGAAGAGATGAGATGATGCAAAGCTTCACCTCCAAGATCCCTCACCCTCACACACTCACTCCCTCACTCACTCACACTCTCTCCCTCAAGCACTCACAAACAAGCAAGGAGAAGAGAAGGAGAGAAGAAGATGAGTCCACTTTTGCCACACACCAAAGAATGAGCTCTTCATTCACTTTTCAACTTTATATACAAAACCCTAAATCCCTTTTGGGCATCCCTTTTTTTTTACATGGTGGCGGGGACCGTGGCCTAGGCCCTCTTTTCCATTGTCTTCATATCTTCCTAGCTTCCTTTCTATTGCCCATCTACCTTTACAATTTACATAGGAGGGAGCATGGTGCTCTTTTACAAAAAGTTTTAGGGGCGCCTTGCATTTAAGAATGTGCTTCTGCCAGTTAGCTTTTGAGGCCACCCTTGCACATTCAGCCCTTTCCCTTCTTGCTTCTTCCATTGTGTCTAATTTCCTTCTGGGCCACCTCTTTTAGGTCCTGACTTGCGCATTTCCACTTTTTTCACTTTTTTCTTGTGATGAGGTTAACACACATGCACCTCTTCCCATCTTGCAATAATTGGAAATGACCCCTTCTTTCATTTTTTTCATTCTATTACCTTATTTCTTTCTAAAGTTCAATCAATCCCTTAAATCTTCAAATTTGCCCCCTATCTCCTCTATCCATCAAAACAAAGGTATCAATAACCTTAGACTTTTAGATGCACATCTTCCCTCATTTGAAGTTAGAATCATTTTATTTGAGAGATGACTTAGGACAAGAATATTGATATGGCATATTGCAAAACACAGAATAATTTGGTAGACCAGTATGTGGGAGCTATTGGACATGAACTTCATCCACCCTCCACCTATAAAAATAATTCCTAGCATACCACTTCTCAATTTAACTAGGGTAGGACATAATTTGTATGCAGTAAGAATACTTAGACTAGATAGACACATTGGTAAAATAATCCCTAACTTTCCATAACCCTACACTATCTATGTGCTTCTCTTGTATAAGAACTCCCTTGGACCAACCTTTCCTTTTTCTAGACTACAAAGACACGTCCTCTGAAGGCATCAACTATAACCACATGTGCATTAAATTAATATTAAAGTTTGATAACAATGTGTCAAATGCATACAATCTTGTTTTTTGCAATGTTTAGCATGTTTCAATGGATTGTCCACTTAATGGCGAAGTGTTCTCATGAGCAAAGTTATAAGATTTGCAAAACCACAAATAGAAAACTAGTAGACACTGAAAATGTATAAAACTTATTGACATGTTTGAGGATAGAGTAAGAAAGTAGATTAGATATGGCAATGAAAATGTTTAAAACATATGCAAACTAACTTTCCCCTTATGCACTCTCCCCACTAGAGTTCAGGTGCATCCAATGCATGGAGCAGACCAACTAGGAAGCTTTCTAAAGCCACTAAGTAATAATAATCTCCCAAGGTAACAAAATGTTGCACTACTTTCCTACTAGGAATAGTGCTTCTGAAACAACATCACCAATAAATACAATGTCGATTAAAGAACCCATACAAGGGAAGTCGATACTACAATACCAAATAGGACTCCTATGGTTTAGCTATTAATCCTCCATGTTCTACTAGAACAACTAGTAAACAATCCCTAACTCCCATATTTTCTTATTTTGGGTTTTTTCTAAATTCTTCCTTTGAAATATTTTCTTTCATATCTTTTAGTCAAAATAATATATATATATATTTATTCTTCTTTACAAAAGATCCCACCCTAAAGAGATGCAATGCATCGGACATAGAGCACCTTTCAAGAAAATCCGTATAGCCTACTAAGACCTTAGAGCAATGGTTATCTTCTTTTAGTTTTTTTAAAAGCCTTCACTCTCTAGGTTTTGGTGTTTTCTATTCTTTTATTTGGAAGAATAAATAGATATACTCTCTCAAATTTAATTTATTTTTATTTAGTTTTGAGTCTATTATCTTATAGGAAATGACTAGAAGGCTAGGAATTCATCACTAAATTGAACTTTCAAACATTTTAGCTCAATAGCTTTGCTCGAGGAATTTAATCTAGCACATAATATCAATCATGTTCCCTAGGCAAATGAAAATACAAAAGAGTGAAACACCCACCAAATCAGCATCTCTCATCCATGCTACTCCTAGTCAAAATTTCTTGGGGAAAATTTTGTTACTCAACTACCCAACATTGCTAAGGATAAGGTTATGGGATTAAGCTCTATTGGTTTCCAAGTCAATCACACACCACATACAGTGAAATGCACCAGGTCATGCACAAACACCATCCCCAAAATATCACTCCCTAGTGCTAGTGCCCCATCCCTTATGGATGGACCCTCATATATACTGAAGTGTTTATGTTCTTTTGATTAATTTCTTTACATTTTTATTTTTATTTCATATGTAATTACTTAGGATTTTAATTCTAATTTATTTCAATCAACTAATATTTTCTTACTTTTTCATCATTTCAAATAGATTAGATACGAAACAACATGTACATGTACGTGGATATTGTAGCTCCAAGAAATGTCAACATAAGCACATAGTGGTCTCCAAATTGTAACAATCATCAAATCTGCACATAAATCATATATTGACCACTAAACCATTAATGGGTTAGATTAATAAATATTAAAACTCCCTTGAATAGAATAATTTTCATATGCGTATGTATGTCATAAGCTCGATCAACTATTCTGCCCTAATCCTTCCACTAACTAGTTTTGTTTATAGCATCGTAGATCTCCTCTTTAGAACTATTGTCCTATATATAGAACCATCCACCTAGCTAAGCCTAAGAGTCACTAACTCATAGCACTAAAAGGAATGCCCTAAATTGTATGTGTAGCTGACTACCTAACTATGTGAAAACTAACTAAACTATAGTGTATAAGAACCTAGAAAAACAAAGTGCATAAACATATCTTGATTTTTGATTTTTAAATAAAAGTTTTTAATTTTTTCTTTTTAATTTTGAAAGGTAAATAAAAAGGAACATGAAAGATATTAAGAAAATAAAATATCTAAACAAAAATCCTCACACTCTCTAAAATCTTCTAACACAAATAAGAAACTCAACCTAATACACGATCTAAGTCAAACCTATCAACTAAATTACCAGATACAACATGCTCTTGAATGGCATCAAGTGTAGGCACATCAAATGTCATAGACCCACTATTTGGTGTATTGCTAAAAACCTCCATCATCTCATGAAGTGGAGTTGTGACTACATCATCATAATGGGACATAGGTGCCACTAATAAACAACCTAAAGAATAACCCTTGGTTGCATCCATATACCAATATATATAATCCCAACAAGGACAACTATCATTGACTTGAAGGTCAAGATATGATGGAGTCTAGCAATGAACAATATCTTGATATCTAGTGCAAATTCTTACTGCTCTCTAACCACCCTATATTGGGTAATGCCACACTCAGGTGAAAATACGCTATCATAATTGTGGCGATAATAAGTGTAACCAATAGCATCCTGCAGTGGTGGTACCATCGCGTCTAAAGTATGTGCGATGCTACCAACACCAGAGTTGCACATGCACATAAATATATTATTGACACGATCTACAACCAAACGATGGATGATATTGTTAATAACAAATTTACAAAAGAAGAACTGCAAGAGGCCTCTCCCCTCGGTGCATATAAGAATTGTCATGCATCTGAAAACTTGGAATACTATAAGGCCTGATATTAATAGGATCACAACTATCAACATCAAGATGAGGGCAAAGTGCATCCATCCATAAAATAGCCATAACGTGTGTCCCATTAAAACTCCTTAAAAGAAAAGATATCCAAATTTAGATTAGTCAAGGATATTGTAACCACTAACCTAATTGTACCTAGCTACCCTAAGTCATAAAATGTTTAAGATGGAGGCTATTAACTTTAAAGATTGCATTTTCAGCATTAATATCTTGTACATATAAAGAAACATTATCATAAACTTTAATAACCTTAAAAGGTCCTAACCGACAAATATTAAGCTTCTCGGGAAATTTGTAATAGCGATTGTCATAAAGTAAAACTAAATCACCCTTCTTAAAGTCTTGCATCTTAACACTTTGATCATGCCAAGCTTTGCGATGCTCTTGCATTGCTTCCAAACTTTGTAAAGCCAATAATTGCTTCTTGTCTAACTTTACCATCTATAAAATCCTACATTTCAAGGATTTGGCATCACCTACTCTTAATGAGAGGGCTCTCATAAAAAGCAGGCAACTCTTGCTCAATAGAAAATATAAAATTAGTGCCATAAACCAAATTGAATGGTGTATTTTGCATGGTAACCTTGTAGGTGGTTCTATAAGTCCAAAGTGCTTCATATAGATGCTCATCCCAATCTCGTATATGAGAAGCAACCCTTTTAGTTTAAATTTCATGAATAATGTAATTAGTTACTTCACTTGGCCATTAGCTCTGGGGTAGTATGGCATTGATTTGTGATGTTTAATTTCATATAGTATTGTCAACTCGCTAATTAGGCCACTCAAGAAATGGGAACCTTGATCACTTACTAGTTCTAGTGGGCAATCAAATTGTGTGATGATATTTTCATACATGAATTTAGCCACCTCAATGGCTTTATCCGCTTAAGTGCTTTTTCTTCCACCCACTTAGTGATATAATCAGTGCAAAAACAAGATATACCAACTAGATCAGTATCTTGTAGGCAGATCAATTGGACCCATGAAATCAATGTCCCATTTCTAAAATGTGCTAATGCCAATATAAGTGTCAAAGATATAGCAAAACTCTTAGAAAAGCAACTTGTCCTTTGACATACGTCACATTTTCTATAATAATAGTGAGCATCCTTAAATAAGGTGGGTCAGTAATAACCAACTAATAGAGCCTTTCTTGCTATTAATTCACCATCAAAATGGCCACCACAAGGTTCATCATGCAACACCTTTAAAACCATTGAAACTTCATTTTCCTATACACATTAGCGATAAATACCCTCCCTTGGGAAAATTTTATATAAATAACCATCTAATAATCCATAGGAGTGTGCTTACATCAACAATATGAGATACCCATTCACTATACACAACAAGATATAAGAATCTTGCATCTAGAAGTTTAGTAACCTTAGCATTAACAAGTTCTGCATACACAGGATTTGTTCTTTATTGGAATTGGCATATGGGTTTTGCACCTAGTTCTAGATCAATATAATGTTGAAAAAGTTCAACTTTGATCCTTAAGGTCAGTATAAGACCAAGCAATTTTGCTAACATGCACACGCAATACTTCTTCAAATCTCTCTCGATCTTGGGGTTCCAATTGAGCCCCCAGATTTAAGTATTTTCCTTTAGTTGTTTCTATTTTAACTACTTCCTCTTCAAGCTCTTCATTATATAAAGAGGCTATTTTTTTAGGCTTGATCATATGCACATCTTTTGAAATTTCCATTAAAACATTCTCAAGTAGACTATGCTTGGCACTTGGGAAGGTCAATCATAAATATATGTATGTATCATGTGAGTTCAACATAAGGATTTTTAAAATATTATTTTTACAAATTTTTTACATACAAAAGGATCCCATATACTTACAGATTGAATAGAAAAGGGTTATGTTTTATTAAGGGAAAATTCATAGATAAGGATGTTTATAAATAGGCCTTGAATGCACATGATATAAAGGGTATACATATAGTAAACTACCTAGACTTGGCACTTAGTTCGAGTTCTTCTTCTTCCACATTTACAGAATGTACCGTTGGTAAAGCCCTATAAGGTACAATAGCTAGGTTATCCTAACTATAATTAGCCATTTCTATTGTATAGGCATTTAATATATCATGTAGTAACTTTCTAGTATATCTTCCTTGCTTTTTACTTAAACAATGTAGGGTAATTTTCAAACCCCATTGAAATTTATTGTGAGTGTAATGTTAATAGAACCAATTTCATGGAGAATTTACTCCCAATCACATGAAAATTGAGTATGTAGCATTCATGATAGCGATGCAAAATTCTATTATGCTTTTCCAAATATTCTTAGTCACTTAAATTCAAAGACCATTGGTTATTTCTAAGCTTGAGGATTAATGAGTATAAATTTTCATCTTCTTCACCTTAGATCCAACATCCAAGATAGTGTATAACTTGTTTTAGCACTAGAAAATTCTTGGGTGCCAAGGGTTCAAACCATCTAGGTTGTGGTTGAACTCCATCCCCATAGACACTAAAATGCATTACTGTTTTCTTTGGATGGGGTAGCACAACCTCATACATATTGTGCAAGTGAGCCATGATTGATTTAAGTTGACTTCTAGGATATCCAACCAGCGTTCCCTAATAATAATGATATATCTTACGCTTATTGCCACTCACTAGAACACTTAAAAGAATGATACAACCAGGGAGTAGTAGTAGGGTTTTTCATTTGCAATTCAGTTCCAAAGGTAGACATAAACTTTTCTTTCTTTCAAATTTCATTTAATTGCTTGTATTGAACCAAGAATTCCTTAGAAATAGGCAAGATTTGTCCCATTTGTTGCACATCACTATTTAATTTAAATTATTGCTCTTCTAAATACATCTCTAGAATTGAAATTTCTTCTAAATATCGTCTCTCCCTAAATTGAAATGTTGACTTCTCTTTTTGTCACTCAGAAATTGACTTCATTACTTCATTCACAACAATCATTGTTGCCTCGTGCTCTATTTCTAATGTATTATTTAATTCTCTAATTATATTTTCATAAATACCTTGGCATCCATTAAAAGTCTACACACATCTATTCAAGGCCAAAGATGGGTCATCCTTATCATTATATAATGTCAACTATTGTAAAGGTTCGCAAAACTATCACTATTTCTCCTATCTTTTTCCCTCTTTTCTAATTGATGATAATAATACCTTTTTGCAAAAAGTAGAAGTTGTTCAGACCCAAAAGGAGGTAGAAATCTACCTCATAAGGAAATATAGTAACTAAACTATCCTTGGTTTCATAATAATCATCCTCAATAGTGCCGATTTCCTCATTGGTTTTGATGAAGAATTTGTCATTGTTTCATCCATCCCTTCCTCTTCTGAGTCATCCTTAGAAAAGGACTCTAACCTTTGATACTCAAAAAATGCATCTTCACGTTCAATTTTCTCTGCATCCTCACAACATTTATCTTCCTTGACTGAAATCGTTTAGCAGTCTAAAGTTGCATCTTTTGATGTAGATAACCAATGAGTAATATCACTATTAGAATCATTATCCGATGAAAAATTTTAAGCGCATTCACCAATACCCACATGTTTTTCTTTGTGAGGTTGATGCACCAAATTCACCTCTACTTTTTCTACTCTTGCTAGTCACTGTGTTTTAAATAGTGAGGCATAAGGCCCTTTGTTATGGGTCCTCTCTACATCAAAATCATAGAATTCACTGTTGGATTTCTCATCCATTTCACTAATCACTTCATCTCCTGCCTCCCTCAAAAATCCCTTTGTCAAGATAACTTGTATCTTAACTCTATCATTTAAAGGACCAATCACAATTGAACTTTTATACTAGTCTTGACTGCATCTCACTTGGTATAACCAAGGTGACCCAACAACATAGAGTATGAAGAAATATTTGTCAATGAGTGAACTACTAATACAAATTTCACATTTTGAAGCAACCCCAAAGGAGTCACTTTCCTTTAATCAACCACACATAAAACTATATGGGTAGATTCTAGATTCTTTAAACCTAATTCTTGCGTCATTTTATGTGCCATTAAATTAATTGTTGAACCACCATCCAATTGTACTTCTCTCAACAAATGAACATTGATGGTAGTATCGATAACTAGAGCTCCTAGATCCACAAACAGATCCACCATTTTTACTTCCTTAGTTTTTTATCTTTTGGATGCATTTGCGATCACCTTAGAAAGCATTAGTCTTGATCCTTTTCCTTCTATGGTAAACTAGTTTATGATAAAGCTGCCTTTGGCATGTAGGTGCTATTTCAAGCCATTTCTTGAGATTAATTGTTAAGTTCACCTCCTCTAGTGCTTCCCAAAGATCATAGACCTTGTTCACCTTTTCTGCTCACTCTTTGCTTCTCTCTATTGGAGGTACTAGTCTTTTAGAAAAAGGATCTACACCAACTTGAATTTTTGGATTCATTAGGGGCACAGGTAATGAATGCATGATTAGAAAAGTATTGAGGAGAGTCCAATTCAAGTAGCTTTATAGTAGGATCTACGTCCTCAGATGTATCATTTACTAATTGTGGACTCTCTTCCTCTAGACCTTGCTCCTTTCGTTGTTTTTGTGCTCTAGTAGCAACACCAATCATGGGATCAACCTTAAAAGTCACCCTACGAGTATGAATTTTAACTTAGTGCTACTCTCTTGCCCTTAAATTATTTCTACTTCAACTGGATTTTTAGTAGATGTTGAAGGATCATTGGAGGTTTATTTTCCTTTGTCCTTAGTCTTGTTACCCTCTCACTTGGGATAGTTCTCTACATAGTGACCTTTGCCACTACACCTTCTGCAAATAGGGAGATAGTCTTGATATTTACAGGAATTTGGACAGTATGTTGCTATATGACCTTCTTGTTGCAATCAATAATAAATTACTAGTCCCCAAGGCCTTCACTATCCAATTTGCCCCATTTTCTTATTAAAATTACCATTATTTCTCTTGAAAGGGAAATTTCTCCCTCAATTCCCATCATTGTTAGAATTGTTTTGAGGTATTGGGGGTCTGCTTTGGTTAGGCAATCCACATGGCCTAAAAGACTGATTGGGGACCCAAAATATCATAAGTAGTGTTATTGAGATCCATGTAATTGTAATTTCTTTGCAATGCACGAGCTTGTTGTTGTTCTTGGCCTATTTTATGCCAACAATTTGCATCCACATGCTTTTTTTAAAGACAAAATGTACAAAATGGAGGATGATCAAGTACTAATCTTGAAGGTTTTGGGCATTTAGTAGCCACATGACCATACCCATGACACTCATCACACCAAACCGATTAGGGTGAGGTTCGAAGTCAAGTTGTTTGATGACTATTGTGCATTAGAGACTTGTGTTATTATTGAATAAATTTCCTTTAATGGTTCTTGGACCACACCTATTATTTCATCTTTTAATTTTCCCAAGGACTTTACAATAATGTTTACTACTTTAGCTTAAATAATTAGTTTATTTTAAATTTTGATAGGAATTTCATTCTTTCCTTTCTTTAAACTAAATAACAAGCAAGATAAAAATAAATCTCCTTTTGCACTCTCTCACATACGCATACGAGTTTATTTTTAAAATGTAGAAATGTTCCCTAATTAATAAATTATGCTACTAGCCCTCCTCTCTTGCCTTTTCTTATTGAAAAAACAATAACTTTATTTCCATGATGAAATAAATTGATATATATTTTTAAAGTATAAATTCAGCATTGAGGCTAAACCCCTATACCATTGATGCATTGATATAAATAAAGAAACCTCCGCGTCTACATTGCATACCACCTTGCATATGCCTCACTTTATGTCTGCCATGACTTTTGTTTACACTCCTGGGTCCCTTCCCCACCCAGTCGTCCATTGTCACCCCTCCCTTGGGGATGTTCCTCCTCCATTTCTCTTTTTCCGTGATTTTGTTGTGTTTCCATGTGAACGCACCCTACGTTCCCCCAAATTCCAATCTAAAATTATAGCCCTGTTCATCCCTTTGAACTGTCCAATTTTCCTTTTTACCTACCCTTGTTCCGATGCACGATTTTTGAGTTATTAATTTTTGGATGATTTTGCGTACATTAGACAATTTTCCATGTGAATGCACTTTTCTTGCTTCAAAACCGTGATCTGACATCATCACCCTGCTAAACACTTTCCCCATGACATTTTTCCTTTTTACTTCATGTCCTTCTGATGCACGATTTGTCCAATATTAATTTTGCAGTTTTTTCGGGACCTTTTCATGTGTCTTTTTGATATTTTTTCCATGTGAACCTGCCTTGTTTGCATCGGAATTCTAGTTTGACTTAATAGCCGTGTCCACTGTGCCTTTCCCTACAGTTTTCCTTTTTTCTCCCCCTTATTTCGACCTCTGGATTTTTTATTATTAATTTTTCAAAGTATTTTTAAGTATCTTTTTGGTATTTTTTGCATGTGAACGCCTCCTAACCCTATCGGAATTGCATTTTAACGTGACAAGCCTATGAAACTCTGTCCCTCGCACATTTTGCATTTTTACTGCACTTCGTTCCGGTGCACGGATCGTTCCATATTAATTTTCGAATCCCTTTTCGGGTCCGTTTTTTGAGTTTTTCCCATGTGAACGCATCTTATCTCAGTCGGAACGGTGTTTTGTCGAGATACGGTTGTCGGGCACGTTCTTCTGCACATTTTTCCTTTTTCCCGCACTTCGTTCCGATGCACTTTTGCGTTTTTTGCATGTGAACGCCCTGTCTTCCCCCCGGAACCCCCGTTGCACTTTTTCTCTGTCTTTCTCCTGCCATCCTGCACAATTTTTGTTTTTACACCATTTCGTTTCAATGCTCGGATTGTGAGATATTAATTTTTCCTTGTTTTGACGTGTCTCGCGCGACTTGTCCCACGCGTGAACGCGCCCGTTTTCGATTTTACGTGTCTCAACACGCCCCGATCGTGTACGCGTACCCCGTGCCGACATCCCGGCGCTGTTCCAATCCCGCCACGGCAAATTTTTTTACCCCGTCCCGCGCCTGCGCGCGGGACAGGGGCACTCCTTTCGTCTTTTTCTCCATTTCTTAATTAATTAATTAATTTATTTATTTATTTATTTATTTAAAAACTTATTACCCCCCCTCCCGCGTCTGTTGCAACCACCCCCCCCCTTCCCTCTTCTCTCTCTCCCCTCCTTCTGCTTCCCCTCCTCCTCCCTCTCCTCCTCCTTCACCCCACCTACTCCTCTCCCTCCTCCTTCTGCTTCCCTCCCCTCTTCCCTCCATCCTCCCTCCTCTACCACGACGCCCATTTCAGCTGCCCCGCCCGTTTTGGCCGCCTCGCCCGTTTCGGCCGCCTCGCCGCCCTGCAATCCGCCGCCTGTGCTGTTCCCCCTGGGCTCCGCCGCTTCCAGCGCCTGCCCCTGGGCCTGGCCGCCATACACCTTCCAACCCCCATCCCCCCCTTTAAACCCCCATTCCCACCACCACTCCCAACCCCCCCTTCCCCCTGGGCTCCGCCGCCTGCGTTTAGACTTGTCTGTGCAGTGGCGTGCTGCAGCTAGCCATTCACACGCAGTCCTTATCAGTTGTTCACACGTAGCCGATTACTGCCCTTTTAATTTAAAATCCCGAAAAACCCTGAAAACACATTTAAAATTTCAAAAATTCCTTAAAAATCAATTAAAAATAAAAAAATTAAAGAAAAATTCCTTTAAAATTTCCCAATATTTTTGCAAACAATTGACATATTTTTCCAAACTAAAATATTAAAAAAATACCAAAAAAATTGAAACTTGAAATTCTTTTCAAAACCATGAAAAAAATTTAAAAATTTTCCTTAAAAATTCATAAAGATACTGAAATAATGTCAGAATTTTTTTTGAAAATTCTACAAATTCTTTTGTACATTTTGCCAATATTTTCTCATTGAAAATGCTTTCCTTAATTGGCAAAACTATTAATTGGAGCCAAAACCCTAATTTTAAAAAAATCAATAAAAAAATCATTTTTAATCCCACAAATGAGCTGAAAAAAAATGAATTAAATCCGATCACCTTCTTTACACTTGATGCTCATGATTGGTTGCTGAAATTTCATGTCCACATCATTTTAAAAAAAAAACAAACAAACAAACACATCAAAACACACTTTTTACAAAAAAAAAAACAAACAAACAATACAACCAAACCAAACTATTAAAAAAAAAAACAACCCACAAAACCAAACAATCATAATCTTAAATCCCAATTAATCCAAACCCCCAGCATCTCCATTTTTTTCTTTGGTCACACATCACATTTGTTTTATTATTTCTTTTTTGTCAATGTGTTAGTTGTTTTTCTGTTTTCCTGTACGACAAGACGACTAGTCTTAGTTGGCCTTTTGTCAGTTTTGTGGATTATCGGTGGATTGCATCTCTCCCTTTTCGAGGCCGTCGTCTCAGACTTTGCAAACAGACCCACACATTGCCAGGTTTTTTCTCTTTTTCCCTCTCTCACGTTGCACCATAACACACATTTAAATTGTAATTAAAATCAATTGACTGTTGCACATACACAAAATTAACAGACTGCACTTCATAAAATTGTAATAAAACGAACCTGAATGTTAATTGTAAAAGGAACCCCGTCATTGCATGAGCACCTTTGCACCATAACCCACTTTTTTTTTTTGTAAATTAAAACCCATTCACCAATGCACACGCACACGCGTTACAGACACCTTTCACTTGTAATAAAATGAACCCCCCGACGTCACGCATGCATGCACGCAAGTGCCACAGATCATGTAATTATAACAATGAACTGAATTAGTAGAGACCCAGTCAAGTAAAGTCGTGTCAAGTCTGAGAGGGGCTGGGCTATGTTTCCGACTCACCATGCATTAATGGATTAAACATTAATAATGAACTATGCTTAATTGATTATTTAAACAAAATGAGTCGTTAGTTTCACCCATCCACTTCACCGCACTGTAGGACCCTGAACGTTTACGGGGATTGGGTTTTCTTGGTCAAAGATGTCGGTCATATCTGTTCATGCTATTTTACTAGTCCGAGTCTGTGATTCTGTTTGGAGTCTAGTCAGTGTCTAGGTTACGGTATGTGTGACACTTTTGTTTTATTTTGTGTGCTTGATTACGGGGTTTTGGGTGCCTGTTTGTACTGCATATTCACCAAGCTTTCGGTTGCATTTGTGCGTAGGTCATGTCGAATTTTCGGTAGGATGTGGTTTGCTTGGGGTGGTTTAGTCTAGTCAATCTTGTCCTAAATCTTTCTCCTGTCGATGGTCTCAGTGGTGGTTTTGTTCGTGGGTTTTGCAGGTTTTCTCTTTGATTCCTGGTTTGTGAGTGTGGTTTTTGCTATAGTCTGAATGGCATCATCATCTTCTTCTTCTCCTCCGATTGTGGTATAGCATGTTCCCCTCGCAGTCCATGATTATTCTCTCCTTCTAGAGGCGGATTGCATCCGACGTGCAGGCCTCAGACCATTTGTTGCCCTCACATTGCCGTTGGTAGATGAGAAGCTTTGTTACTCCTTCTTGGCTTCTTATAAAAACCAGTCTGGCCTAGTTTATAACCGTACCTTCTGCTTATCTACAGTTAATATCCATGAAGCGCTGTGCTTGCCCCTTTCTGCTTCCTTTGTGCCCAGCGATAATAACCAGTTACGCTCTTGAAGAAGGAAACTTCTACCCCCTTGCTTCTCAATCAACTTATTAACAGTTCAGGGGTCTCTATTGCTCCTATCTCTTCTCCAATATGGAAGCAGCTATGTCAGTTCCTCCAGGATCGATTAATGACGAGTAAGTTAGCTTCTAAGTATTTTTCCAAGGAACCGTTCACAACTTCTATGAAGATCCTAGAGGGTGTCAAGTTCAACTGGGCAAGCTTCTTACTCTCCAAGATGGATCAACATTTCCAGCGTGTACGGAAGGGTCAGATCATTAATGTTTCCTATGGTGCTTTCTTACAGCGCATTATCACTTTTGCACCTTCTCCTGGTGGTGTGCCAGTGCCTGATTTTGTTCCTTTACCGCCGCAGCCTCCACCATGAGTCCCTTCCCCTCCACCTATGCAACCAAATTCAGAAGATGAGGAGTCCCCTGTTATATTTTGTCGCAAGAAACGCCTTCGTACAAAGGGTCCTACCAGCCCTCTTGTACTTGCTTCCCCTATACCCGCACCTGTTCCTGTTGTGTCTGGTAGCGCCCTTCCTTCTTTCCTCTCCTGTCCTAATTTATTTTCAGCCCAAAAGGAAGGACAAATTGATCAACCGATGCCTTCATCCTTACATACTATATTATTTGGACCTATGCTTTCACAGCTAGTTTCAAGTGTCCAGTCCACTTTGGAAACCTCCCTTACCTCTTGTCTTCAGGCAATGTATACCAGTGTTTATACTTCCTTGCAAGACAAGGTGGATTCCTTGACTAGTCAGTTGACTAAGGCACTGGAGGATTTGTCTGCAGAAAGGGCTACACTCGGTGATATTAATACTCAAATGACTACTGCCACATCCTTAATGGATTCCCAGAAGGCAACTATCCAAGAGTTAGAATCTAAGGTTGCTAAGTTGGAAGAGGAGAATGCATCCTTGCAGCTTGAGAAAAATTATGCCCTTGAGGAAATGGTCACTTTGGCTAGTAAACTTGGTACTAGTGAAGGTCAGTTGCAGCACTCTCAGGCAATTGTAGAGTCCCAACAGAAAGTTATTGAAGAACTTAATCAAAAAGTGGTTGTTCTTTCTGTTCCTCCTCCAACTCCTATTGTCTCTTTAGTCATATCTTCCAAAGGAGAGCTTGATCAGTTGCACCATAAAGCTAAATTATGTGATGGGTTCTCTACTAAAGTGGAACGCCTTCAGCAGAGGATGAACTGTGTGCAGGAAGATTTTACCCGCTATATTGAATTGGTGTCACCTCCTCCATCCTTTTGGATCAAATATAATCAGTAGAGGTTTGCCCTGTATATCTCCTTAAGCAATGTGGATTTGGAACCTCCAGAGGATGGGTGGTCAAATCTTTGTTCTGCGGGTCTCTTGAGAGCAGTTTTTGATAGATTTGTGGATGAGTTGGTTTCCCATGAGGTTCAGTTATTATCTTTCATGTATCTTGTCGGACATCTGCAAATTCCTGATGAAGAGGACTTGAATGTTTATGTGGGGGATGTCATCTTACAGGCAGTCATGTATGTGCACTCAGTTGATCTCCTATTAGCAGATTGTTTGAAGTATTATCATGAGCAGACGTCTTGGTGTAAGGGACATGCTTGGCATCCACCTTTAGAGGCTGATGCTTTGGAACCTCATCGTCTTTGGAGTGTTTTCCATAAATCTTATATCCAGCCATTACAATCTCAGTTGTTGAGCTTTATTGCTGATCATCCGTTATTCCTCAAGTCCGTTGTTGAGCTTTATTCCTCAAGTCCTGATACCATTCCGCTTTTATCTTTTACCCCTTCTGGATTTCCTCATATCCCTGTTTTTACTATCTGTCCTTTTATTGCTGATCCTACATCATCACCTACCCCTTCTGTCCCTCCACCTTCTGTTCCTCCTATTCCTTCTATTTTCTCAATGGATTCCCTTCATACCTTTTTGTTGAATTCTCCATCTTTGCCATCTTCCTTATCCCTTCATTTGCCTTCCTTTTATGATTTATCTTATCCTCCTTTACAATGTTCTCCTCTTATTCCATTGCCCCCTTCATCTGATTATATCAATCTTCCTCCCCAGTTAGTGCTAGATACTCTAGGATATGACAGTGACATACTCCGTCGAAGACAAAGGACATCAATCCAAATGTAGACGTGACTGTTGCTCATATGGATGTTCTGTACTACTTTGCACAGGCCTTCCCTACCAGGTTCCTCATCTTACTGGAAAGGATGTGTTGCTTACAGTTCCTCTAGAATGTGCCTCAGCATTTTGTTGATGAGAGTAAAGCTTTGGAGCATTTAAAGCTTAGTATGAAGTTTAAGAAGAAATACCTTCATCCTACTTAGCAATGGAGATTTTTCCTCATTGTATCATTCTTCCTTTATTAATGCAAAATTTCTTTTTTCTCTCCAATTTTTGGGATTCATGCCATTCAGACTATATTTGTATATGGGTATTTTTTGTATTGGGTGATGTTTTTTTCAATTGTGTGGAGCTGATGAAGATGAAGCTGTGAAGATTGATGCAGTTGGTATCACATGGTTGCAGTTTGCAGATTTGGATGTAGAACTCTTATATCCTTTAATAGTTTGAGTTATTTTGGTTTTTATAATATTGGAATGGTTTTTTTTGTGTTATTGGTTTTCCTTTCATATGTGTTTTAGATCCAGGTTATGAAGCTGATATGTTGGGGTCGTGATCAAAGTGGGTGATTTATGTTGAATTGAAGATTCTTTTTAGCAGATCATAGAGCTTTTATTCTTCCATTTTCTTAGGTCGCGAGGATGCTTCCTTATTAAGTGTGAGGATATGTTGAGTGTGGAAAATAATTGGTTTTTGGGCTGTTTTTTGTTGTTGTTTTTGTTGCTAAATGGTTGTTTTTGGTGGTGTTTGAGTTTGAAGATGTTTTGAAGTGTTTGAAGTGGTTTGAGTATGTTTGAAAGAGTTTATGTTGGTTTTTGATGAAATATGTTGTTCTAAAGAGTTCTGTAATTCTCTTTGTATGGTTTTGTAAGGCCTGATTTTCTTCTGTTTTGTTCTGTTTTGTTTCTGTTTTGGTAGTTGAGATGGTTGAATGGATGTTTTGAGAGATGATTGAAATGTGTGAAAACGTTTATGAGAGATTGCATTGGTTTTGTTTTGGTTTTTATGATTTTTATGGGTTCTGTTGATCTTCTGTAAAGTTCTATAGCTTCTGTGCTTCTGTAGCTCTGTAGTCCTGTTGCTTTGTTGTTATGTGGACTGTTCTGTTTGTTTCTGTTGAGTGTTATGATGGATGTATGGATGTTTTGGGAAGTGTTCTTGTCTTAGGAAAAGGATGAATAGAAGCTCTATTCAAGTTAATTGAAGTGAAGAAGTAACTGATGAAGATTTACAGAAGGTTACAGAAGACAGTGACAGAAGACAGATCTCACAGGACACTATGATGTCTCTGGTGACCTTTCATATCTGACATACCTTTTGGGAGGTGTATCCACGACCTAATGAGGATTATTGTGAGTAATTATTGAGTGATTGTAGTGAGGATATGATGTAGTATTGAGAGCATACTATTGTGAGAGAGATCATATGCAAGAGATAGTCGATTCTATGTGAAACATTGTATCTTTCTATGAGAAAGAGAACTATGAAGACAATGAAGATGAATACTATGTGATTTCTTTCCATCAAAAGTTGTGTTCTCTTTGTCTATTAATGAAGAATATGAAGAATATGATCAAGTTTGTTAAAGATAAATCCATGGGAGATATCTACTATGATGCTGCGTGAAGAAATGTTGTTTTCTTTGTTTTGATGATCAAAAGAATGAAATAAAAGCTTGTTGATGTTACAAGATAGATTTTCTTGCAAGAGAATTCATTTTTCCTTGGTGTTCCTCTTGGGGCTCCACATCCAGCCAAAGTTGCACCCCTATATTCTGCTTCTGTACTTGAGAGAGCCATAGTAGGTTGTTTTTTTACTACTCCAACTGACCATGCTACTTCCAAGACCAAATGCATATCCACTAGTTGATCTTCTATCATACATATGGCTAGCCCAATCTGCATCACTATAACCTGTAAGCTCAATAGGCTTACCATGCTCATAGAATAGCCCATAAGATAATGTACCCTTCACATATCTCAAGATTTGTCTCACAGCATCTAGGTGAGGCTTCCTTAGCTACTGCATAAATTGGCTGATCAAACCAACTGCATAACTCAAGTCCAATTTAGTGATAGTAAGATAGATTAGACTGCCACCATTTGTCTTTACATAGTCACATTCTCTATCACATTCCTTGTATCAATAGTTAGCTTTACATTTTTCTCCAGTGGTGTGTCCATGGGTTTGCAGTCCGACATGCCATACTTCTTCAACATAATCTATGCATACTATTTTTGAAGTATCGAGATTCCATAAGGTGTACACATAACTTCAATCCCTAAGAAATTTTTTGGCTCTCCCAATTCTATAATATGAAATTCTCAACATGGCTTTTATGTCATCAATGCCCTATATGTCATCACGAGTGATCACCAAATCATCTACATCAAGCACCAAAATCGCATATCCTATCTATGTTTTCTTGGTAAGTAAGCTGTGATCAGCTTTGCATAGCTAAAATCCAAGTGTCTGCGTGTAGAAAGTAATCCTAGCATTCCATGCTCGTGCGGCTTGCTTTAATCCATACAATGCTTTCTTCAATCTGCATACATATGGTGGATAGTCGAGATGCAAATAGCCTTCTGGTGGCTAATCCATATAAACATCTTCTACCAAATCACCATTTAGGAAATCATTTTAACATCCACCTAATAAAGATTCTAGCCTTTGGATGTAGCCATTGGATGTAGCTAATGTGATAATAATCTGGACAATTGCCATCTTAGCAACCAGATTAAAGCTTTTCTCATAATCTAGTCCATACTGCTAAGCACATCCTTTCACAACTAATCTAGCTTTACACCTCTTTCATTTTACCTTATAGACCCACTTGCATCCAATAGGCATTTTTCCCTCATACAACTCAACCAAATCCCATGTTCTATTTTTTAGCAAAGCCTCATATTCAACATCCATAGCCTTCCACCAATTTTCATCCTTGACTGCTTCTACAAAAGATGTAGGCACTTTGTATTTCTATACTTCTGTCATGTATGCATAATCTTTCACTGAGTAGCCACTATAGGTAAGCCTATCCATAGGCTTCTTTTCACACTGCGATCTCCACAATGGAGGTGTACTAGATTCCATTCTCTCATGAGGCGATATGTATCTATGCTTAACTCTAGGTGTAACCACTACAGGTATGCCAAACTTGCTATCCAGACTCTCAAAAGAGTCATATCCTGAAGTCAATGGACCTATAACATCATCAAAAACCTTCTCTTTTCCTTTATCTCTCCCCCTTTACTGACATGCCCATGTTAGTGTATGGAGACCCATGGCTTTATACCCTACCTGTCCAAGGACTTACATAGCCAAATTCATCCTAAGTAGGTCCACTAGTAGACATAGTGTCTTGCTATCCATTTTCAGCATACATGCATTGCAAAGTGTCATCATATATTGTAGCCTACTTAGCAACATACCAAGATGCTAACTCATCAAACACAACATCATGGTTGAGTAATATCTCTCAAGTAGTCAGGACAATGCACTTATATGCATTTCATCCTTGTGAGTATCCAAGGAAAACACACTTCACTACTTTAGGCTCAAGTTTCTTCCATTTGTCATCTGGAACATGAACATAGAAAATACTATCAAATAATTTCACATGTCAGATGTTTGATTTGTATCCATAATGTTGCTGATAAGGTTTCTTTTATGTATTTTTGTTGTAGGTGTTCTATTCATAACATAGACAACCATAAGTGCTACTTCCGTCCAATAAGACAAATGCATGTCCTTCTCATTTAACATGGCTCTAGCTGCCTCTATAATTAGCATGTTCTTCCTTTTAGCCACTCCATTCTATTGAGGAGTGTAGCTGCAAGTTAACCACCTCTCTTGATCCCATGTTTTGTTAAGTGTATGTCAAACTTCTTTGACACGTACTCACCACCGCCGCCATCAGACCATAAGCATGAGACATAACAGTTAAGCTCTTTTTCAACATGAGCTATAAAATCCATAAAGTTGTCCAAATCCTCGTCCTTATGCTTTAGGATGTATATCCATGTGTACTTGCTATAATCATCCAACCACAAAGGTCATATAATATCTAGACCCACCAAGTGATGCATTATATGCGGGTCACCAAACATCTAAGTAGTGCACAAGCCGTAAAGGCCTACTGCTATTCTGTGTATTCTTGGCAAAATGAAACCTAGCTTGTTTCCCAAACTAACATACTGAGCAAAGTGTTTCAAATCAACATACTTAAACCTTGGTAGCCTTGTAATAAGGTCCTTATGCCGTATATCAATGTCTTGGATACTTGCCCCATCATGAGCAAACATAGTAACATTAAATTCACGGATGTTTGCATCTAGTGTAAACATCCTGCCATGACTTTGGCCTTTAGCAACCAATCTACATCCTCTACATACTCCTCTATGAAGTAGCCATCTCTATTAAATTGTACTTGCAAGTTCTACTCAACCATCTAACCAATAGATAATAGATTATTAGTGATCAATGAAAACATGCAATACATCATGCAACTACTTTTTCCTACCATCAAGCATAACCAAACGAACAATGCCTATGTATGCTATGTGTCATGCTAAGAATCATCTCCAGTACGTACATAGCCATTAGCACCTGTTTTCAGCTCATCAAACCACTCATCATTTGGTGTCATGTGATTTGAGGCACCAAAATCTATATACCAAACATCATTAGACTTTTCTTGCTACTTTCCCTTGTTGCGTACATAAGTCATAGCAAATAGTCTCTCACCAGTCTCAAACTCTAGATGACTAGAAGATGCATAGTGATCCTACTATCTACCCTTCTAATCAGCCTGCTTTTTCCAAAATGCTTTTGTAATGTGGCAATGCTTCCCACAGTAATGGCAATCTTTATCCTTATTTGCATTTTCATGAGTAGACTGAGTGTGCCAGGATCCTCTACCCCTAGACTAGATCTTCCTCTCATATCAGAGTATCCACCACCTCTACTAGCAAATCCCTACTAGCTCTACCTCAGTCCCAATGGACACTAGTTGATATGTAATAGTCTTTATCTGAATCACATAGTCTTGAATGGACCGCCCTTTCCTATTCATCATGTTAATCATCTACTTCAGTTGTATTTTTTTTGCACTAGTGGTAGTACCATAATATCTAATCAGAATATCCCATGCATCCTTTGGTGAGCTGCAATTCATAATTTGCATAACCATAGCATCGAAAATACATAGGGATAGCCACCCTTTGAGCTCTTTCAATCTAGTTGCTCCTCTGCTTTAATCAAATGCTCACTTTAAGAGCTTGAACACATGCCAAATAACCCAAAAACTAAGCCTCAATAGGCTCTTACATTAATAGGACTCATATCTCTCTAATACATGCCACTTGAAGTATACACCATGGCTTCCATTACTCTATTGTAGAGATTTCAAATCCAACTTCCAGCTCTATACTCCAGCTCCCGCTTCTAGGCTTCTCATGCTTCCATTTCTTCATGGGGTCATGGGGGTTTATGGCTTTGATATATTTTGCAAAAAATCCCATCTTGGGGGTGAGAGTATTTACAAGGCAAGCCGAAGGCACAACAAGGGACCATGTCATGGGTGAGGGTGGAGCTATCAATGTGCATTGAACTTGACTCAACACTATGGGATGATGGAGAGAGGTATCATCCCTCATAGGTACTATTATGACAAAACCAACTCAGACATTGAATTAAGTTACAATGAGAAGCTTTCCATACTTCTCCCAATGGCGGAGGAGCCTTTTTGAATGTAACTTGAACAATTTTGGGGTTCACACAAGGGCAAAGGGAGGAAACCATGTGCCCTCTACAATACCCCCTCACCTCTTACCCTTCAAAAAAAAAATCCATCCCTCTCTTTGTTCACTCAATTCACTCACCTTTCCCACTTGAGTATTTGGCAGGAGCCCCTTAGCCACTTAGCCATACCCAAGCATGATGCACTACAGCCCTGTGCTCTGCGATGCATCTTGGAGATCCAAGCCTCAAATACGATACATCCTGTATACCCTCTCCCCTACAAAAAATGTGATGCCCAGTTGGAGTTGTGAATATAATAGGATGTTATGTACAAGGATAATCCCAATACTCATAAGTTGATTCAAAAAAAGTGAGATATACATATAAAGGTGCCTCTGCTTAGTTATGCTCTCAAAAAGGTTATGTACATTTTGTACATATAAGCCAAGGAGTGTGTCTTCAGACCTTGTTGTAAAATTCGAGTAGCAAGCTACATGCCTTCTCCAACACATCATGTTCCTTAACCCATGTCCCCTCTTGCAAGGGCCTGCCTTTCCACTTGACTAGAAATTTAGGCCACTTGTTGACAAACCTAGATTGCATGATTGCCTTGGCTTCAAAGGGCAAGTTTGCATGTGAAGTAGGAAGGGGAAGTTGCTGCCCGAACTTTGTATTATTGTGAAAGTGCCTTATTAGGGACACATGAAATTTATCATGGATTCACACTCCTTGGGGTAGTTGGAGCTTGTAGGTGACATCATTACGCTGCTCCACTACTTTGTATGACTTTTAATACCTATGGTTGACCTTAGGTGTGAGGTTCTTTGGTAGAGTCATGTTTTTTGAACTCACTAGCACTAAGTTGGAAGGGAAGAATTCTAGTTGAGGCCCTCACACATTAATGCACTTGGCCATGATAATCTTGCCTCCCTTAGGCTCTCTTGTGTTGTTTTAAGCCTATCCCTTCATGTATTGAGGAACTCTTCCACATTAGGGTCATTCACACATGGTATTTGATCTATTGCCAATGCCAAGGGTGTGATCACTTTTTTTCCCATTGCAAGCTCAAAGGGGGTGAAATTGATTGCACTATGAATGGAGGAATTGTAATGGAACTCCAACACATTCAAGAACAAGGACCAATCCTTCTGATTTGTGTGAACATAGGAGTGGAGGTAATGTTCAACACCTTGATTCACCCACTCTATTTGTCCATCTGTTTGTTGATGATATGCAAAGGAGAATCTAAGTTGAGTGTCTAGCAATTTGAAAAACTCCTTCCACATATTGCTCATGAACCATACATCATGGTTAGAGGCTATGGCAAGAGGCAACCCTTGATATTTGAAAAGATGTGCCACAATTGTAGTAGAAGTTAGTGAAATAGACGTGGGAAAATAATGGGATTGTTTGGAGAAGTAAACTATTACAAAAAAGATTGTGTCATAACCATGGGATTTTGGTAGTTTCATTATAGATTCCATGCTCATTGCAACCCATGGGCTTGATGGTACTAGCATAGGTTGTAATAAACTAGCTGGCTTTAGCCATTTTTCCTTCACCATTTTGTAGGTCGAACATGTTTTGACATATTCTATCACTTCTTCACCATTTGGTAGGTCAAACATGTTCTAACATATTCTATCACTTCTTCTCTCATCTTTGGCTAGAACAAATGAAGTTGAAGCCTTTCCAACATACTAGTCTAGCTTGTTTGACCTGTCAACCTACAATCATGTGCTTCCTTGAGTAACTCAATGTCATTTGTGATGTAGAGTCTATCATGTGTATAAACTGGGCCATCATTGACCTCATACATCCCCCATAGGTGTTGCCCTCCATTATTTCCTCCATTATTTTTTGCATTTCATTGCTAACTTGAGTGGATTTCTTCACTACACTCATGAAATCACTCAAAGTTGTGAAAGTCACTACTTGACAATTCAGCCTTACGACTCAATACATCCACCATTTTGTTGGTTGAGCCTAGCTTGTGCTGGATTTCCACATCAAATTCAACCATGAATTCTTGCCACCTCACTTGTCTAGGTGACAACTTGGGTTTTCTAAAAATACTTCAAAGAGATATTATCAATGTGAATCTTGATGTGTTTATCATGTACATAGTGCCTCCACTTGCATAAGCAATGAACCATTGCCAACATCTCCTTTTCATGAATAGACCGTCATTGTTCAATTGGAGTAAAATTTTTGGATAGCACACATGGTGACCATCTTGAATCAAAAATCCTCCTAGAGCATAATCAGAAGCACCTATGTGAATTTCAAAAGGCTTTGTAAAGTATGACATCTCAAGTGGTGGCATGGATCTCAAACCTCTCTTGATTGTTTAGAAAGCTTATTGCTCCCTATCTCCCCATGAGAATTTTTTATTGCTCCTCGTTAGAGCTACAAATGGCCATGTGATTCCACTATACCCTTTAACAAACTTTTGATAGAAGACAATGAAGCCCAAGAACTCTTTGACTTGCTACAACATGGTGAGCAACTGCCAACTTTATACTGCCTCAACCTTTTTTTGGATCAATAGCCCAAGAAATCTACTTCTTTCACTACTACGAATCCACATTTCTCTGGTTTGGAATACAATTTATGTTCTTGGAGTTGCTCCAACACCTTCCTTACATGCTCCTTGTGCTCTGCAATAGTCTTGTCATCGAGAATCAAAAATTCATCAATGTATACCACTAAAAATATATCAAAAAAGTTGCCAAACATGTTATCTACTAGTGTGAAAAATATTGGAGGTTTTCTCGAAATTACCATAGCATGTATGAATGCCATTTTCTCAATATCTCCCTCTACTATGGGTATCAAAGTGTAAGTCAATTTTCATGAAGAATTTGGCTTCAACTAATTAGTCCAGCAAGTCATCCATTAGAGGCATCGGATACCTATTACGAACCATGATCTTATTGAGGATGTGGTAATCCACACATAGCCTTAGAGTCCCATCCTTTTTCTGCAAAAACCAAACTAGTGCCCCATAGGGCAAACAACTTCTCCTTATGAATCCAACTTCTAATAGTTCATTGAGCTACTTCTTTAACTCTACTAGTTCCTCATTTATCATTATCATGCGATAAGGTGGTTGCACTAGGGGAGTGGCACTTAGCACCAAGTCAATCTTGTGATGAATTCACCATTTTGGGGGTATCCCCGAGGGAAAATTTTGTGGCATTATGTCTCTAAATTCTTCTAGTACTTCCTTGATCTTAGGGTCCCCCACCACACAATCTTTCCCTTCATTTCTAAATGATCTACTACTCTCATAATGCATAGATAAACTGAGCCACCCCACTTCAACTCCCTTTCGAATTGCTTAGCCCTACACCACTGCGGGCTCTTATCATTATCTCTACTTGTTTTACCTAGTGCCATCATGGCATTCATGGTATTGCTACATTGTGATTTGGTTGATTTTACCTCCACTTGAGCCATTTCCCCCTTTTCTTCCCTATTCAATTTTTCTTGATACACTACCTTAGTCTAACTTGTCACCGCTTCCACTTTAGGCCTATAATAGTTGACAGTGATTGTTGATCCATTTATGTCAAAAAAAATTTGGTTTGATCCTTTTCCAAAGATGGCCAATACATACTTCTCATACCATGTCAAGCCTAAGATAGCTTCACACTCATCCATCGTCACAATCACAAAATCCATTTTTGTTCTCCATGCTCCAAGTTGCACCCACACGCCATAAGCTATATAGACGTTTGAATCCTTACCTTGACCAAAGCTCACTGTCACATCTCTAAACTCACCCATTTCTCCACTTCTACCTTTCTTGTTTAGTTGTGGTGTCATGAAATTATGTCTTGCTTGCATATCTATCATCAATCTCTATTTATGGACATTCAAGTCTCCATCCACATGTATATGTTGCACTGATGGTAACTTTGCTACCATAACCCACGGTTGTACTTGGAGCACCCCTACCTTGGGTCATTTTGACTCTTCTCTTGTCCCTCGAGTTTCTCATTCTTTTAATTTTGTTATTCTCCCTTCGTGTTGTGAGTCATTCCTATAGTCTTGATCTGTTATACTAGTTGTAGCCACTCATGGCATATCCATCATATGACCCTAAGGGAATTACCAAGGCAAGTGCAGTCCTCCACATGTAAAACATATCTTTGTTGGTGTGTTCCATGCTGCAAAGCCCTAGCCTTGCCTCGAACCACTCCTCTCAATGTTCCACTATGAAGTTGCATATCCAAGTTTAGGCAATTGCATGTTTGGAGGCTTGTGGCAATGATGCCACACTCTCTATAGCCCATGACTTGTCTCCCCACCTTTGCCCACAATTGGTGTTCTCCTTGAGCTTCCTTTAATCATTAGGTCCAAAATGCATCAGAAATAAAATTTTTGTAATCATTGGATGAAAGAAAGAGCCAATGAGAATTTGCTATGTAGGCAAAAATATGGTATTCTTGTCTCCTTTGTGTTGGAGATAGTAGAGACCATTTCATGGATTTTCTCCCTTTTTTGGCCAAAATCTTTGAGAACTAACATCTTTTTGTAGTTCCAAATCTCATAAATCTAATAATAGCTAACAAAAGATAAGATAAAAGTGAGATGCAATTAATACTATTGGTTTTGTAACTTTTTAGACACATTTGAATATTCTCCTTAGCAACAAGTGTATTTCATTAGCCTTGTTGACATTCATTTTGGGTTCATCAACCTTTTTCTCTTTGAGTTTGTTTCTTTGCATATTGGCTACATTCCCTTTTTTCCATGGCTTCCACAAGAAGGCGCCCTTCTCATTCTATAAATTCTTGCATCATTTTTAACAAAAGCATAGATGAAAATTGGGAGCCTAGAATGTTTAGTATAAATGATGAAGTTACCATGTTGCCTTCTTGCAGGGGCTCTCAGAAGGTGAAGAAAACGAAATGAGAGAATATCAAGTATCAATGGAAGGGATGTATCATTATTTTCATAGCTCAGGAATGATTTGCTAGGGTGAAACATATTTACATGGTGAAGGAAATGTACTTGCCTACAAGTGAACGTTTTCCTTATTGAGATATGTAATCTCATTCTATGTACTATCTCTACTGACATGATATTTGTGTGTGTGTAGCTGCCTATCATGTGTATATCTTTAATAAGTTGGTAGCTGACTTAACTAGAGTTAGTTAGTGGTTAGTCACTAGTCACTTAGACCTAAGTTAGATGTACTTTAGTTTTTGGTGTGATGAATAATAATGATGAATCTCACTGAGAACTGTCTGCTCTCTGTTGCCCCTGTCTCTCTCTCATCTTTCTACATGGTATTAGAGCCATAAACCCCCATGACCCCATGAAGAAATGGTACACTCCAACCCCCTCACCTGCTTAGGTGGTGCATGGTGCATAAGTTTAGGGTTCATTTTTCACATTTTTATTGCATAAAAAGCCATAAAACTCACTAAAATATAGAGGTAGGGCTGAACTGAGGCTAAAACTCATACTTCAGACCCCCCATACATCCACAAACATGGTTCTTATTTTTCCTTAATTTTCGGCACTCAAAATCCATTTTTTCTCTATTTTCCCTATTTTCTTGTATTTTTTTTCAATATTTAATGACTGAAAATTCAAAATGGATTATGGGCTGTGGCCCTTAGGTTCATTTGCAGCAAAAAGACAAGTTTAGTTGGTGTGTCTTATGATATTTTTCATTGATATCTCAAAAACACCCAATTTTTCCATATTTTGCATATTTACGGGTTTTTCACTACTAATTTCATCCACAACACTTATGATTCTCTGATTTTCTGAGCATAAACAGTTGAAAGACATTGCAAACAACATTATAATACATTATCGTCCCATGGGAACAAGAATTCATGAAGCAAATTGCATAAAAATACCATTTTCCTTTGTAAAAATGAGATTACCATTCTTTGCGGGTTGCGGGTTTTTATTTGCCATATCTCGGGACTGATTTTCAGCCACCATTAATGCTCATGAGAGTCCACAATCAGCAATCTTCAATCCTCTTGCACTATGGAGCAATCCGGTCTTCATTGGACAAGCATCCATCATCCATTCTTCTTCTTCTTCTTCACCACATGAATCTGCCTTTAGGGGAGAGACAGGGAGGAGAGAGAAATACTGAAATCAGAGATCTTCATAGAGACCGCCATTGGAGGAGCAAAGCACGGCGCTAGAGTCCACAGACAGGGGGGATTCAATCCCCATGATCAATTGGGGGGGTTGTTTGCAGCAGCCATGATGCCTCCTCCATCCAAGAAGCGCAAATGTCGAGCGCCATCTTCCTCCACGTTTTTTCATCCCTCTTCATTCTCTCTCCATGTTTTTTGCTTCATAAAGTGCATAAAATTTTAGAGGGGGGTCCAAACTCAAAAGGCATGCTCAATTTGGCCTCCCAAGTGTCCACCTTTTCATATCTTGACCATTTTGTGGCCATTTCCCCGTCCGGACTCCGAATTGAGCTCTGAAAAATCTTGAGCATCCGGCTTGGCATCCTGCATTGGCCGGTAACTCTTGTCAACCCGCAGGACAGTCTGAAAAATCATGAAAAATCAACAAGCGTCACTCGGGCGCCTTTAAAGCACTTTGGCGCTTAAAATCGTCCTAGATCGAGCCGCCGCCTCTGACGTTGAATATTTTTCCCTTGATATTCGTAATTTTTAGCTATTTTTAAGCACTTCTTGGCATCAAAATTCCACTCTCATTGGCGACCATGGGATAGGGCGACTCAGCCCGTCGAATCCACGAACATATCTGCACATAAACAACCAAAGAAAGCATCAAGCTGATACAAAACAAATATGCAATAAAACTCAGCACACTGCTCACCCTACCCCCCGACAAAACCAAGGCATGACATCCACAAGGAGTAGGCCTAGCATCATCTAAAAGAAGATCCGAAGTGAGTGACTAACCAACTGCTCCAACACAGCCAAACTAAAAAACCTATCAAAGAGGTCGCCCTAAGTGGTGGTCTGAACTACCTACCAACTAAAGACAACACAAGTAGGAGCTCCTACTAGGCGAGGACTCCTCTAGCCTGATCAAGAAGTATTTTCTTTCAGTACATTTCTTCTTTTAGGGTTTTTATGTTATTAACATACTTGGGTATGTAAAAAGGAGGGAGCTGAGCGTAGTGACCCAAGGAGAACAGGGCATCGGCCTTAGGACCTGTCTCGGCACCCAAGAACCTACCAAGCCCTCGCAAGGCGACACTTAATCATTTTCTAACGCTCACTTTTATTTTCGCTCCAACCTTCCTTGATTTCTCTTTTTTTTTTCCTAGCAAGATGCCACCCCTAGGAAGACAAGGCATCGGCCCCGGGTCTGACTCATCCCTAGGAACCTACCAGGCCTTCGTAAGGCAATGATCAACTGCTTATAATTTTTTCTTTCTTTCTTTTCTTTTATAGGGGTTAGAACCCCTTTCAACACACCTTCGTATATATTGATTTTCTTTTGGGATATTCAGGGTTTCTTTCCCTTTATCATCATTATTTTCCTTCCGGTAGGCTTCTCTAACTGCCTCACAACTAACAGGAACTCCTAGAACAGCTGCCTAGCAGGCTAGCAGAACAGGGCACTAGAACTCCCTTCTAAAATAGGTCTTTTAATGCTTAGCAATGTCTTTACAGGAGGCAGCGACTACGCAGACCTCCCTCAAACATACTTAACCTAAACCTCGGGACTTCATGCCTTCGACACCGGTCCCCAACAAGAAAAGAAAATCCCCCAAAAAGTACACAACCACATATAACAAACAACCACGGTACTCATAAAGGATAGATATCACCTGGATAGGACCACAAGAAGTGTCGATACCGCGACAAAGGCTCCCTCCAAGCTCTTCTTTCAAACCTGTCTAGCACAAAACTCAAACAAGATACCATTAACTGCACCCGCACTAAACAGACAACTGGCCCTCTTGGCCTAATGAAATAAAACACTTCACTACAAAACTGAATCGGCCCTCTTGGCCTAACCAAATTAAACATAGTAGCACCTACACATCCTTCCTCGGACTAGCACAAATATACAATCATAAGCTCCTTTTCAACAAGGAAAAACAGGCTCGTAGCCCTAAACTAAATGCATGAGGTTATGACCCATCCCTCCTGCATAGATAGCAAGAGGCGTACGCATAATATGATGTCTAATCAACCTATGGGTCCCAGATAGTAACGGTAGATTGGTCTCGGCTACTCTCTGCGTCACCCATATCAACCATCGTCTGCCATATATTGCATGTTTTGATAACATCCCCCACAAGCGATCGGGTCCTGTTTCATCATTGATCACAATATCCAAACTAGGACCACAATTAAAGAAGAGGTCTTCCTCATAAGCAAGATTTGCTAATGAATCCGCAAACTAATTCCAGTAACGTGGAATCAGCTAAAAATACACTCTCTCAAACTCCTCAAGTAGGGTCATCACAGTCCGATGATACATACAAAGAATGCGATTCCGCACTATGTATATCCCATCTAGCTGATTCAGGATCAACTGGGAATCCCCTTTTACTAACAATCGATGAATACCACCTTGCTTGGCAATATACAGTCCCATAATCAAGGCTTTATACTCCGCCATATTGTTAGTGAATCCTACCCCGAGATAAGCAGCTAACTTCATCGTAACTCTTCGTTGGGGGTCTCGGATTACCACTCCCACACTTCCTTTTCTATTAGGGCCCCTGGACGCTCCATCAAAATATAATGTATACGTCCACAATGGGTTTACACAGCCGGCCATTGCGGACTCCTCTATTCGTAATTATGGTAATCAAAGTTTAGCATGTTGAGAGGATGAACTGACGGCTCCATCCCACGTTCTTCATTCAACTCAACAGGGATACTCGTCAACAGTCACAGACAATGATGGTAGAAGACTTTAATCTCCCACACAAAAGTTCCGTCCTCTTGCTCAATCACCTTATATCCTTTGCTCCACCAAATGAGTTTCCCCTGATGATATCTTTGCTCGAGATATGGGTGCTCCAAATAAGGGATTAACCGACCCATCAACCAAGTTTTAAGCTCGTCTGCAGGTCTCAAATCATTCCTAGCATGGACCTGCAATGCATTTCACTTGTATTAGCAGACTTAGAAATAGTAAGGTTTAATCTTATTAAGATTAACCTTATTCTTAAACTCCACTCCCTGTAAATCAGCTAATAGGGCTGTAGACTTTTTCTTCCCTAACCTAATGATTTTGTAGGGTCCATCCCATTTAGGCTCCAATTTTCCAGGGAAAAGCTCCCCACGCACATCATAATATAAAACCAGTTGTCCCTTCTTAAAGGTGTACTTCTTCGCTTTTAGATCATACAACTGTTTCATGCGACGTTTAGCCACCTCTTGGTATAATAGGCTTTGCAACTTAATTTCATCCAGGTGTGCTAAGGTCATAAATCGCTCTAATAGGGCGTCCTCATTACCCAAAGAATGGTTTACTGCGAATCTAATGGTCGGCAACTCAATTTCCTAGGGCAAAACGCACTCTTCACCATAAACTAGTTTGAACGGCGTGTGGCCAGTGGCTCACTTAAACGTGGTATTATATGCCCATACTGCCACATACAGCTTCTTATCCCAGTCGCGTTTCTTTTCAGACACGACTTTCAATAGGATACCCACAAGTTGCTTGTTAGTGCTTTCAACCTGCCCATTCGCCTGCGGATTATAAGGAGTCCTTTTATTGTGATTGATTTACCAAGCCTCTATCAAGCTTTTGATCACCTTATTCAGGAAATGGGTTCCACGGTCCGACACCAATTCTTTCGATGGACCAAAACGGCATATTATCTGCTCTAAAAGGAAACTAGCAGTTTCTTTAGCATCATCTTTCCTTGTTGCACGTGCTTCTGACCACTTTGTGAAGTAGTCAGTTGCTACAATGATATACCTCTTTTGCATAGTCGACGATGGAGTAATAGGACCCACAAAGTCTATTCCCCACTTCTCAAATGGAAGTATCGCCATAATAGAGCTGAGTGGTTTTTTCATATTCTCTCGACTATCATGTCGCTGACAAATATCGCATCTCTTAACATACGCAAACGCATCCTGGAAGATGGCAGGCCACCAATAACCTTCTCTTAAAGCCTTTTGTGCTGTAAGCTGTCCAACAAAATGGCCTCCGCAAGCGGAATCATGGCACTCTTCCAAAATGAATGGCACCTCGTCAGGCATCACACATCGGCGATAGATGTCATCAACCCCTTGCCGATATAATGTACCTGCGATCAAGGCAAACTTTAATGCTTGTTGCTTAATTTTCCTTCTCTCAGCTTTAGATAATTCGGATCTAGCCTCTCCTGTTGATAAATAATGCGTTATTGCAGCATACCAGGAGGGAATAGACGCCGTATCTATTTTAAATAACAACTCCATGTCACTACCTTCAGCCACCACAGATTCTTTCGGCTCCCCAAAGTCCACAAGACATTCCACGATACCTTGCAACCTTGGTGGCTTACTCCTGATCTCATAATCGAATTCCTGCAAAGTGATTAACCACTTTGCTAGACGATCAGGCAGCTGTAGCTTATTCATCAATAGTCGAAGCCCCTCCGCCTTCGTATAAAGCATGACTTTCTCATAGAGAATATAATTCCTAAATTTCTTGGTCCCAAAGACCATCGCCAAACACAACTTCTCCATGTAGGTATAATTGATTTCGGATACCCCCAACTTTCGGCTAGCAAAAGCAATCGGGTGGTACCACTTTTCTTCCCAAATTTGGGCTAAACAGTAGCTGATACTATGCACGGTGGCTGCTGAGAATATATAGAACACCTCACCTCTTTTAGGTGCTTTTAAAATGGGAGCTCTTGCTAGCTCCTGTGTCACATCCTCGAATGCTACCTTACAAGGGTCACCCCATACAAACAAATAGCTAAATGACAATAGATTTGTAAGCGGCAACGTTCTTTCTACCAAGGCGTTTATGAATCTACGGTAATAATCAACCGAAGACAGAAAGCTATGAACTTCCTTCGGAGTGCGTGGTGGACCCATGGCAACTATAACTTTGACCTTCTCGGGGTCTGTCGTAATTCCTACCGAACTGACCACATGACCCAACAAGAGCCCATAGGGTACACCGAAAACACACTTCCGTGGGTTTAGAGCAATACAAAATTGTCTACAGCGCTCAAAGCATTTTCTTAAAATGATCAACTGCCTTCCTCTCACAGTGGCGGCTCCTAAGTCATCAATAAACACCTTCAAGTCTTCAGGGGATATGTCACCGAATGTCTGATTTGCTATTCATTGCCATGAACTAGGCGCATTGCATAAACCAAAGGCCGTCACATGGTATGCAAAAGTACCAAAGACAGTAATAAAAGTTGTTTTCAACTTGTCCTCTTCTGCAATTTTCATCTGGTTATATCCTGCAAAGCAATCCATGAACGAATATATCTCCCTACCCGCTAATTGATCCAAAATCTGGTCAATAAATGGCAACGGGTAGTAGTCCTTAACTGTTTGCTTATTCAGCTCTCTAAAATCTACACATAATCGGATTTGATTATTCTTCTTCTTTCTGATCACAACTGGCGAACACCATTCCGTGTGTTGCACAGGAAAAATCAAACCCACTTTCCGAAGCTTCTGTAACTCTTCAAACAGCCCGTCCCTCAGTTCGAAAGGCATACGCCTTACTTTCTGTCATACAGGACGACTGCCCTCTTTCAACGGAATTGTATGAACAGCAAGACTAGGAGGAATGCCTCTCAGCTCATCATAACTCCAGGCAAAGATATCGCGGAACTCTTGAATCAAGGACACATAGTCCTCCCTTTCTGTTGTGCTGAGCATAGAACCTAATTTAATTGGTCGCGACTCATCAGGCATACCAAGGTCTAGCTCGATAACATCTGCATCTCTTATACGATCTTGGGCCTCTATCGGCTCGTTCAAAGTGATCGGATAGATATCTTCCGTGGTGGATCCCTCTTTGGACTCATCACTCGATGATGTCTCACTGGCAGATAAATCTTCTAATGTCTCCAATCTGTAGAGGATAGAGGAGCTCTCTCACTCTGCGGGGACTCAGGATAAGCATCAACCACCACACACTGGGCACCTCTGCCGAATATTAGTCGACTGGCAGGTATATCTACTTGGCAGTCCACTTGCAAGATCCAAGGTCGTCCGAGTAATACTTGGTAACTTGGACGCCCTACAAAACAAATCACCCTAAAGTCCAACAGGCATTCTACATTTGCAACAGTGACATTGACATTAGTAATGCAGCCTTCCGGCTACCTCAAACTATCATCTGCCATTCTGAGAATTGTGGAGGTATCTTTCTAGATCGCAAGACCCAACCTTTCCATCAGTTCAGAACTCATAATGTTAACAGATGATTCCGTGTCGACAATGGCATAATCTACTAATATCCCATCGACATAGGCTGCAACCCTTGGGCAATGCTTCTCAGCATGCTCGAACCAGTCATCACCAACTCGTGCAATACCCAAAGGTTCTACGATATACCCGATACGCAGGATTTTTCTAAATTCCTTGCGTACTCTTGGAGAAAGCTTAATAAGCTGCAAAAGATTCACATCCGGCTTGACTTCACAAAGAGAGCTCGCCAAATCGAATTCATGATAGTTCGATAGAGTTCGCTTTTCACACCAAACCATCCGCTCTTTAGGTCGCTGAACTGGCTTTATTGCCTCTTTTTTAACTTTCACCTTCTTCTTTGGTGATTCCTTATCGGCTTTACTTTCCACGGGCTTCAAAGGTCCCCCTTCCATGGCAGGATCCAAAACTTGCGTTCCTTTGTCGCCTTGTTTAGGGTTTCCGTCGACATGCTTATCCTTGTCGGCCTCTCTACCCTTTTGACCTCTTGTAAGGACAGCTCGCAGATTAGAGGTTTCAGCGTCATTAACGCGTACAGCCTCAATCAAACTAACCGCACTACCACTAGGTAGCTCCTCCACTATAGTCTTTGGTCGTTGAAGTATTTGTTTAGGCCCGTCTTCTTGCTGGGAATCATTTCCTTGCGCACGATGATTAACAGGCCCTGGTTGCCGACTACCTCGCCGGAGGGAACTAATCTTACTCTAGCACGTGGGTATCTACTTCCTATCAAATTTTGTTGTTTTTTAAGGAAGTTGACATCAACGGCTATTTGTCGATACTGCTCCGTAATCATGTCGGTATAATGCTTCATCATGTCCTTAACCTCACCAAGAACATTGGAAGCGCTCGAATCGTAGCCTTGATCATTACCATGTCGTTCCATCAACCTAACAATTCGATTAGGCACTGGTTGTTGAGCCACTGGAATGGTATTATAATTGACTGCCTAGCCTCCACCATTTGGAGCCATTTGACTGCCCGTAGGCATCGACATGCTAAGGGGAGCTAGTAATAAAGGCACATTCTGCATCATGTTCCCTCTCCCATTAGGATTAGCCATCGCTATCCCTTGGTCGCTACTGCCATTGGCCATTGCCATATTGTTTCCCAATGCTAGACACATATTCGAATTGCCTCGAGAAGCATAGGCTGCTTGTAGTCGGGATTCCACCTCTTGTGCTCGTGTAATGGCAGTATCTATATCCCCCAAGGGGACACTGCTCAACTGCAATTTGATATTAAAGTCCAAACCATGTAGGAAATATTGCAACTGGGCAACTGCGGGGATAGGAATAGAGGTATCCAACTTATGGAAAACCTCTTTTATTTTCTTCGCATAAGCACGAATATCCTCGTGTGGTTCTTGGCAGGTCACGTTGAGTACACGCAACCAATATTGCCTACCCCTTTCAGGGGAAAACTCCCTTCAAAAAGCTCCATAAAATGAATCAATATTCAATATGGTTCCGGCTTCTAAACCATGATACCATATGGTAGCTCTTCCTTTGAGAGTCATGTTGAAGAACATCATTAAATGTCCTTCTTCTTGGATGCGACAGTTAAACATCAGCTTTTGAAACTCCCTAATGTGGAGTTCTGCATCTTCCTCAACTAGCCCATTAAAAATGGGTAGCAGGTAACCTAGAGCCGGCAAATCCGTCGTTCCTGCAGGAATTGCAATAGGCTGCGCCATGACGGAAATTGGATTTGCACTAGAAATAGGGGATGGTGGGGTTACACCTCTCGCACTTGATGTAGACTAGCTTATGGAAGAAAGGGGAGCACTAGAGCTTCCACCTTCTCCTAACTTACTGGTTGTGGCACCAAGACCACTAGATCCACTCCCTCATAAGGGTTCAGTACCGCTACGCTTAGGGGAATATCTCCTAAAAATTTCGGCACGTCGCCTAGCTCTTTCGTCTCTCTCTTGCTTTTGGATTTCTGCTAGACGATGCTTATCGATAAATAACGGATCAATCTCAGTATCCTTTGGCATAAACTGCGAATTGGTCCCTAGACAACCAGGATTCGAGGACCGCCACTTCTAAGCGGCTCCCGGCAGACGCACCACTGATGGGACCTAAAACGGGCCGGCACTGGCTCATGCACTAGCCGGACCTCTATCATGCACTCAACAACCCCACGGCCTCGCGGCCAGGAGCGTGGATGACACATACATTATCTTCCTAAGTATCTTGCGTTTATATGACGTCTTGTAGTCCAACTCTAACCTAATCAACACTCCTCAGAGGGAGTCCCAGCACATTGCCAAATAGCACGAAGCACAAACATAGGAGGTCCTCCAACGGCTGAATGCCGCTACCTCACTGCGACTCTCCTACACCTTGGGGATTGGCCCCTCGATGCATCCTAAACATATATAACACTTCATCGCACATCGCATATTTCCAGGAGATATACCATGCTTCCTTACTTTACTTTCCCCTTAGACCCAACGCCTAGCCTACAGCTTGGACAACCTTACTCACTCAACGTTGGTCATATCTCTAGAAAGCAATTGCCATGAATCCAGGAGGTATTGTCTGATACCTTTAAATTTCATGCTTCATACAAATTGTGAATATCCACGTGCTCAAACAATTATGAAAATCAGCTTTGGTGCACATGTGGAAAACATTTCTTTCAATGGATTTCTCTATCACTCGTATGCGGCGTTGCATGAACCTAGCACCGAGAAACCCTCGTGCTACTAGGTTCTTAATCTTTAAATATCGTCCAATCTATATGGTATGCATAAAAAAACTAGCAAACTTTCTATCATTTCATTCAACATTTACACACTTTTCATGCACTCCAACCCCCTCACCCGTTTAGGTGGTGCATGGTGCATAGGTTTAGGGTTCATTTTCCACATTTTTATTGCCTAAAAAGCCATAAAACTCACTAAAATATAGAGGTAGGGCTGAACTGAGGCTAAACCTCATACTTCAGACCCCCCATACATCCACAAACATGGTTCTTATTTTTCCTTAATTTTCGGCACTCAAAATCTATTTTTTCCCTATTTTTCTCTATTTTCTTGTTTTTTTTTTCAATATTTAATGACTGAAAATTCAAAATGGATTATGGGTTGTGGCCCTTAGGTTCATTTGCAGCAAAAAGACAAGTTTAGTTTGTGTGTTTTATGATATTTTTCATTGATATCTCAAAAACAACCAATTTTTCCATATTTTGCATATTTACAGGTTTTTCACTACTAATTTCATCCACAACAGTTATAATTCTCTGATTTTCTGAGCATAAACAGTTGAAAGACATTGCAAACAACATTAAAATATATTATTATCCCATGGGAACAAGAATTCATGAAGCAAATTGCATAAAAACACCATTTTCCTTTGTAAAAATGAGATTACCATTCTTTGCGGGTTGCGGGTTTTTAATTGCCATATCTCGGGACTAATTTTCAGCCACCATTAATGCTCATGAGAGTCCACAATCAGAAATCTTCAATCCTCTTGCACTATGGAGCAATCCGGTCTTCATTGGACAAGCATCCATCATCCATTCTTCTTCTTCTTCTTCACCACATGAATCTGCCTTTAGGGGAGAGAGAGGGAGGAGAGAGAAAGACTGAAATCAGAGATCTTCATAGAGACTGCCGTTGGAGGAGCGAAGCACGGCGATAGAGTCCACAGACAGGGGGGATTCAATCCCCATGATCAATTAGGGGGGTTGTTTGCAGCAGCCATGATGCCTCCTCCATCCAAGAAGCCCAAATTTTGGGCGCCATCTTCATCTACGTTTTTTCATCCCTCTTCATTCTCTCTCCACGTTTTTTGCTTCATAAGGTGCATAAAATTTTAGAGGGGGGGTCCAAACTCAAAAATCATGCTCAATTTGGCCTCCCAAGTGTCCACCTTTTCATATCTTGACCATTTTGTGGCTATTTTCCTGTCCGGACTCCGAATTGAGCTCTGAAAAATCCTGGGCATCCGGCTTGGCATCCCGCATTGGCCGGTAACTCTTGTCAACCTGCAGGACAGTCTGAAACATTATGAAAAATCAACAAGCGTCGCTCGGGTGCCTTTAAAGCACTTTGGCGCTTAAAATCGTCCTAGATCGAGCCGCCGCCTCTGACGTTGAATATTTTTCCCTTGATATTCGTAATTTTTAGCTATTTTTAAGCACTTATTGGCATCAAAATTCCACTCCCATTGGCGACCACGGGATAGGGCGACTCAGCCCGTCGAATCCACGAACATATCTGCACATAAGCAACCAAAGAAAGCATCAAGCTGATCCAAAACAAATATGCAATAAAACTCAACACACTGCTCACCCTACCCCCTGACAAAACCAAGGCATGACATCCACAAGGAGTAGGCCTAGCATCATCTAAAAGAAGATCCGAAGCGAGTGACTAACCAACTACTCCAACACAGCCAAAGTAAAAAACCTATCAAAGAGGTCGCCCTAAGTGGTGGTCTGAACTACCTACCAACTAAAGACAACACAACTAGGAGCTCCTACTAGGCGATGACTCCTATAGCCTGATCAAAAAGTATTTTCTTTCAGTACATTTCTTCTTTTAGGGTTTTTATTTTATTGACATACTTGGGCATGTAAAAAGGAGGGAGCTGAGCGTAGTGACCCAAGGAGAACAGGGCATCGGCCTCAGGACCTATCTCGGCACCCAAGAACCTACCAAGCCCTCGCAAGGCAACACTTAATCATTTTCTAACGCTCACTTTTATTTTCGCTCCAACCTTCCTTGATTTCTCTTTTTTTTTTCCTAGCAAGATGCCACCCCTAGGAAGACAAGGCATCGGCCCCAGGTCTGACTCATCCCTAAGAACCTACCAGGCCTTCGTAAGGCAATGATCAACTGCTTATAATTTTTTCTTTCTTTCTTTTCTTTTATAGGGGTTAGAACCCCTTTCTACACACCTTCGTATATATTGATTTTCTTTTGGGATATTCAGGGTTTCTTTTCCTTTATCATCATTATTTTCCTTCTGGCAGGCTTCTCTAACTGCCTCACAACTAACAGGAACTCCTGGAACAGCTGCCCAGCAGGCTAGCAGAACACGGCACTAGAACTCCCTTCTAAAATAGGTCTTTTGATGCTTAGCAATGTCTTTACAGGAGGCAGCGACTACGCAGACCTCCCTCAAACATACTTAACCTAAACCTCGGGACTTCATGCCTTCGACGCCGGTCCCCAACAAGAAAAGAAAATCCCCCAAAAAGTACACAACCACATATAACAAACAACCACGGTACTCATAAAGGATAGATATCACCTGGATAGGGCCACGAGAAGTGTCGATACCGCGACAAAGGCTCCCTCCAAGCTCTTCTTTCAAACCTGTCTAGCACAAAACTCAAACAAGATACCATTAACTGCACCCGCACTAAACAGACAAATGGCCCTCTTGGCCTAATGAAATAAAACACTTCACTACAAAACTGAATCAGCCCTCTTGGCCTAACCAAATTAAACATAGTAGCACCTACACATCCTTCCTCGGACTAGCACAAATATACAATCATAAGCTCCTTTCCAACGAGGAAAAACAGGCTCGTAGCCCTAAACTAAATGCATGAGGTTATGACCCATCCCTCCTGCATAGATAGCAAGAGGCGTACGCATAATATGATGTCTAATCAACCTATGGGTCCCAGATAGTAACGGTAGATTGGTCTCGGCTACTCTCTGCATCACCCATATCAACCATCGTCTGCCATATATTGCATGTTTTGATAACATCCCCCACAAGCGAGCGAGTCCTGTTTCATCATTGATCACAATATCCAAACTAGGACCACAAGTAAAGAAGAGGTCTTCCTCATAAGCAAGATTTGCTAATGAATCCGCAAACTGATTCCAGTAACGTGGAATCAACTGAAAATACACTCTCTCAAACTCCTCAAGTAGGGTCATCGCAGTCCGATGATACATACAAAGAATGGGATTCCGCACTATGTATGTCCCATCTAGCTGATTCAGGATCAATTGGGAATCCCCTTTTACTAACAATCGATGAATACCACCTTGCTTGGCAATATACAGTCCCATAATCAAGGCTTTATACTCCGCCATATTGTTAGTGAATCCTACCTCGAGATAAGTAGCTAACTTCATCGTAACTCTTCGTCGGGGGTCTCGAATTACCACTCCCACACTTTCTTTTCTATTAGGGCCCCTGGACGCTCCGTCAAAATATAATGTATACGTCCACAATGGGTTTACACAGCCGGCCATCGCAGACTCCTCTATTCGTAATTATGGTAATCAAAGTTTAGCATGTTGAGAGGATGAACTGACGGCTCCATCCCACCTTCTTCATTCAACTCAACAAGGATACTCGTCAACAATCGCAGACAGTGATGGCAGAAGACTTTAATCTCCCACACAAAAGTTCTGTCCTCTTGCTCAATCACCTTATATCCTTTGCTCCACCAAATGAGTTTCCCCTGATGGTATCTTTGCTCCAGATATGGGTGCTCCAAATAAGGGATTAACCGACCCATCAACCAAGTTTTAAGCTCGTCCGCAAGTCTCAAATCATTCCTAGCATGGACCTACAATGCATTTCACTTGTATTAGCAGACTTAGAAATAGTAAGGTTTAATCTTATTAAGATTAACCTTATTCTTAAGCTCCACTCCCTGTAAATCAGCTAATAGGGCTGTAGACTTATTCTTCCCTAACCTAACGATTTTGTAGGGTCCATCCCATTTAGGCTCCAATTTTCCAGGGAAAAGCTCCCTACGCGGATCATAATATAAAACCAGTTGTCCCTTCTTAAAGGTGTACTTCTTCGCTTTTAGATCATGCGACTGTTTCATGCGACCTTTAGCCACCTCTTGGTGTAATAGGCTTTGCAACTTAATTTCATCGAGGTGTGCTAAGGTCGTAAATCGCTCTAATAGGGCGTCCTCATTACCCAAAGAATGGTTTACTGCGAATCTAATGGTCGGCAACTCAATTTCCTAGGGCAAAACGCACTCATCACCATAAACTAGTTTGAACGGCATGTGGCCAGTGGCTCACTTAAACGTGGTATTATATGCCCATACTACCACATACAGCTTCTTATCCTAGTCGCGCTTCTTTTCAGACACGACTTTCGATAGGATATCCACAAGCTGCTTGTTAGTGCTTTCAACCTGCCCATTCGCCTGCGGATTATAAGAAGTCCTTTTGTTGTGCTTGATCTGCCAAGCCTCTGTCAAGCTTTTGATCACCTTATTCAGGAAATGGGTTCCACGGTCCTACACCAATTCTTTCGGAGGACCAAAACGGCATATTATCTGCTCTAAAAGGAAACTAGCAATTTCTTTAGCATCATCTTTCCTTGTTGCACGTGCTTCTGACCACTTTGTGAAGTAGTCAGTTGCTACAATGATATACCTCTTTTGCGCAGTCGAGGACGGAGTAATAGGACCCACAAAGTCTATTCCCCACTTCTCAAATGGAAGTATCGCCATAATAGGGGTGAGTGGTCTTTTCCTATTCTCTCGACTATCATGTCGCTGACAAATATCGCATCTCTTAACATACGCAAACGCATCCTGGAAGATGGCAGGCCACCAATAACCTTCTCTTAAAGCCTTTTGTGCTGTAAGCTGTCCAACAAAATGGCCTCCGCAAGCGGAATCATGGCACTCTTTCAAAATGAATGGCACCTTGTCAAGCATCACACATCGACGATAGATGTCATCAACCCCTTGCCGATATAATGTACCTGCGATCAAGGCAAACTTTAATGCTTGTTGCTTAATTTTCCTTCTCTCAGCTTTAGATAATTTGGATCTAGCCTCTCCTGTCGATAAATAATGCGTTATTGCAGCATACCAGGAGGGAATAGACGTCGTATCTATTTTAAATAACAACTCCATGTCACTACCTTCAGCCACCACAGAATCTTTCGGCTCCCCAAAGTCCACAAGACATTCCACGATACCTTGCAACCTTGGTGGCTTACTCCTGATCTCATAATCGAATTCCTGCAAAGTGATTAACCACTTTGCTAGACGATCAGGCAGCTGTAGCTTATTCATCAATAGTCGAAGCCCCTCCGCCTTCG